>NW_027185876.1:17934584-17950133 GCF_028583685.1 Petaurus breviceps papuanus
ACACACACACACACACACACACACACACACACACACACACACACACAGGAAACAAAGCCCAGGGAAGTAAAAGGACTTGGTCAATAATCCAACAATTTGCAAACTCTGAAAAGGTCTGTTTCCTTCATAGGTAAAAATGAGGTTCTGAATATTGATCATGAAATATTCTGAGATCCTGATAAATAAATAGAGGCAACTTTTGGTTATTTAATTGTCTTGTTGAGAGAATATATGGTTTTTAAATTTTGGCCTAGACCTTTGATTTCGGTCAGGCCTTCCCGACTCTGAGTCGGAATCTGCTTATCCTTTCTACCCTCACTTGAATAATCTTGTCTTTAGTGCTCCTGCCCTCTTGCCCAGAGTACTGTAATAGCAGCCAGCTGGTCTTTTCTCCTCCAGACCCTACCTCCCCCAGTATACTATACATATCACTATCATAGTAATGGTTTTCCATTCTGACCATGTGACTCAGAAGTCTTGCAATAAAAGAGGTTACTTATGTGGCATTACTTTTGGAGCAGTATGGTAAGGGTGATCCTGGTACTCAGAATTTCTACTTAAAAACCCTCCAACAACTCCCATTTCCTACCTGATAAAATAAAAATTACTCATTCTGGCATTCAAGGCCTTACAGAGTCTGGCTCCAACCTAACTTTCTAGTTGTATTCCATGTACCCCTATATCTTATATTTCAACTAAATTGAAATGATTACTGTTTGAATTTATTATTAAATTAGCAAGAGTGTATTAAATAACTATAATATTCCAAGTGCCAGGGATTCAAAGATATAAATTAGTCTCTGCCCTCAAAAAGCTTAGATTCTATATGGGGATACAACATATACATATATAAATGTTTACAAAATGCATACAAATTCATGCCCTTTGCTCCATATATGGAATGAACTTCTCATTCATCTTTTTCTGTTAAAATTCCTATTTTTATTTGACTTGCTTCATGGACTCCTTTCCCCACAGCTGAAAATGAAATCTCTTTCCCCAAAATTTTTAGAATACTTTGTCTAGCACTCTACTCTGAATCCATCACATTCTGCTTTATCTAATAATAATAACAATTTAATAGCATCTATATAACATTTTGTTGTTACTGTTGTTCAATTGTATCTGACCGTGACCCCATTATGGGGTTTTCTTGGCAAAGGTGCTGGGATCATTTGACATTTCTTTCTCTAGCTCATTTTACTCTATCAGTGACTCAATCCAAGAACAAAGCACTTTGCAAAAAATTATCTTATCTGGGAGATAATTGCTATTATTATCTCCATTTAACAGATGAGGTAACTTAAGCAGAGAAAAGGTAAGTGACTTGCCCAGGGTCACATAGTTAGTGGTAGGACTTGAACTGATGTCATCAGATTCACCAGTCCTGCATTCTATCTACTATGCCACCATATATAGAACAGCTAGGTGATAAAGAAATGGGCCTGGAGTCAGGAAGACCTGAGTTCAAATTCAGCCTCAGATACTTAACTACCTGTGTGACCCTGGGCAAGTCATTTAACCCTGTTTGCCTCGGTTTCCCCATCTGTAAAATGAGCTGGAAAAGGGAATGGCAGGGACAACCAGGTGGTGCAGTAAGAGGCGCCGGCCCCGGAGTCAGGAGACCCGGGATCTGTTCTGGCCTCAGATACATAACACCCACACAAAATAACTGGCCATGTAACCTTGAGCAAGTTAACCCCAATTGCTTAAAAAAAAGGAATGGAAAACCATTCTATCATCTTTACCAAGATCATGAAGAGTTGGAAACAACTGCAAAACAACAATAAAATTATGAACCTATTTTATATATATATAAAACCAACCCTCTTAGATAATGATCTCCTTGAATAAAAGAACTGTGTTTAACTCATATCTATATCCTTGACACCATATCTTGCACATAGTAGGTAGTTAAATGTTTTTTAATTGAATTGAATATTTGAAGCAATTTTGTTTTAATAAGTTCCAAGATCTGTGATGATAGGCTTAGATCTGAAAGTATCTGCCCTCTATTCCAATCCCATCATTTTTTTAAAATAATAAAACAAAGGGAGTATGAAAGGATGTGAAATGTTTTGGCCAGGACCACAAAGGTACTAAGTGGTAGGGTCAGGTTTTGAACCCAGGACCTGTGACTATATATCCAGTTTTCTTTCTAGTGGATATAGCAGCTGTGTGGATGGACTTGTAGGGAAGGCAGTGGGAGATGGTCCAGGAGTGAGCTAGGTGACAGAAAGAAATGAGCCATGGATTCCAAGCAAACCATAAAATGGAGAATCCACAAGCATGAAATCAAGAGTTGCTGTTGGCTTGGCGTATCCCAAGTAAACACACCCACACATGGAGTCAAATTGCCCTGAAAACCCCTGTAAAGATTAAACAGAACATCATGAGAGAGCACATGCATTAGTGGAAAAAAATGCTCTACTTGGAGTCTTGGGCTCTAGTCCTGGCATGCTGACAGTTGCTAACTCATGCTGTCATGGACAAGCCCCTTAATTTCTCTGTGCCTTGATTGCCTCACCTGTAAAATGGAGATAATAGGGCTTTTGGCTACATAAATCACACAGCTATTGTGAGGTTCAAATGAATGAATGTAAAGAGCTTTGTAACCATAAACTGCTATAAATGTCAGCTATTATTATCAGCAGGAAGCATGGCTATTAAAAGGTCCATTTATAATGCCACTTACCTTTTTAGCTATGCTTCACAGGGGAACATTTTGCCAGGGAAGCCAATATAATAAAAACCTGTCTTCTAAGTATAACAAGGGACTTGATGGAAGGCATGAATGAAGGAATTGAATGTTGATTCTTGGCTCAATGGGTGCGTATTGAGGACCAGGAATCTTCTGAGATTCTCAGGGACTCCAGGTTAAAAAAAAAAAAAAAACTAACCAAAAGAAGAAGTAACTTGTACAGCCAGGGGTACCAACCTCTAAGACCAGAACACAGACACAAGTTCACTGACAGAGGAGACCTTAAGACTGCATGAAGCCTCTTCTGAATAGCCCAAACTCATTACCTCATTCCTTAACTAAGCCACCACTGCCTTGTCAAGAGCTGCCCAGAGATGGATTTCCTGTTTCATCATTTACTCCCATTATCTCACCAAGTACACTTCAGTCCTTTTGAGTCTTGGAGACAAAAGAAGGCTAGATAATGAGTCTAGACTATATTTGGAGATTGCCTCAAGAGGGTGTTATCAATCCAAGGGCTGGGGGCAAGAGAGCTTAGAAATGGTCCTGCTGAGATCCGGCTACCCAAAGGTCTATTTGATTGGATCCATGTTTTCATTTTCACAATAGAGAGTGCAAGGTCAGAGTTCAGCGAACTAATAGAATAAATGTGGGAACTGTCCCTGCAACAATGGAAATTGAGATTTTAGGTCTCACCATCAACCTGCCCTGATGACCCTGTAGACAGAAGACAGGATCACCCTCTAGTGCCCTAAACTCCATTCCAGCAAAGGAAGTCTGGGCTCGATCTCATATCAGCTAATCATGTCTTAGGTAGGAATCCAAGCAGGCTAATGAGAGCTCCGGGCCCGTGGACATAAGCAATCACAGCTGCATGTGATTTGAGATAATGAAATAATGATTGCATTAAATGCATTTAAGACACCCAAACTAAAGTGTGAAGGTAACATTTTTGTCTTTAGGACACAACTGAATCCACCCTGGTATTTTACTTCTAGGAAAGATAAAAAAAGGAATAAAAACCAGTTAAAATTGTCACAGTGGGGAAATGGGCAAAAGTGTAAATATTGTAGCATATTATAAGGGAGCCCTCTAAAAGAGGGACCCTGCTATATTGGATCATATATTTATTTACTTATTTATTTGTTTAGTGCTTGTGGTAAACAAGGCACTGTCGTACATATATGCCAGATAACTTTTATTTTTTAACTTGCAAAAACTTTATTTTTTTAATTTGCAAAAAACATTATCTTTTAATTTGTAAAAGATGAGGGAGACTTTTCTAATGTATTTATTTGAGAGACTAAAATGACCACCAAAATGGTTCTGGAGAAAGAATATGATGGGAAGAAAGAAGAAGGCACTCTAGAAGGCTGTCCAAATGCATATCGCTGTATTCCTGTAGCTTGGAAGATCCTTCTCCACATATGGAAATCACTAAGTAATTTGTCTAACAGGGGTGGGGGACCTGCAACCTTGAGGCCACATGTGGCCCTCAAAGCCTCAAGTATGATTCAGTCAAAGGCTTACACTTGAGGACCTAGAGGGCCACATGTGGCCTCGAGGTTGCAGGTTCCCCACCATACAGACAGTTAGTGAAAAGTTCTTCTCTTGTCTCCTTATCAAGCTAAATAAAGTTATTTTTTCTTTCACCTGGAAAGTTTCTTCCACCTCTGAGGGTCTATAATTCCATCCTTCCTGTCCCATTTTCTCCTCCATGAAGGCTTCCTTGCCACTTTAGGCACTGTAGATGACAATAGAAATTCCTTTAGCACTTTCTTTGTGACAATCTTTTAGTAAGAAGAGCCCACATTCCTATGCATTTTATAGTTTTCAAAGTAATTTCATTTATTACATTTGGATTTCATTATAGCCCTGTGTAGAAGGCTGAGCAAGTATTATTATTTCTGTTTTACAGTTGAGGAAACTGAGGTTAAATAATTGACTAGCTAAAGGGTACGAGGCTAGCAAGAGGGAAATCCAAAGCTAGAACCCAGACCCTTCTTCTGACTCCTGTCCCAATATCTGGTGTACCCTTTTCTCTTTTCATCTATATCTTTTGAATATCCTGTCCCGACACCTCTCTTATTATTGTTGTCCCATCCTATTATTTAACTTTTTCACTTGTTTATGCCTTTCCTGTCTGAATAGATCGTAAGATCTTTGAGAGCAAGGGGAATGTGCTGTTTTTTGTATTTCTGCATTACATGCAAAATGATGCTATCACCAGTATACCCTCTATAGATATTTGTGGCATGGATATGTAAATCACCTCTTTCTCCTTGTTTATCACAACACTCCTCATGCATCAACTATTTTGTCTTTAGAGCTGCAAATAAATAGAATAGGATTTTGATATTCAGCCACTGTAATTTTTGGTAGCTTTTCTATATCTCCATAGCATGGTGGGTAATTAGAGAATATCCTATAAAATGTAGTCTGGAGAAACTGTTACAATGCCATATCAATAGACAGTTTGGGGTGATAAACTTTTAACTAGTCCCTGACCCAATTCATTTCAGTTCAATTTAACGGGTATTTATTCCACTGGAAAAGCCCAAGCTACCTCAAGGGCTGTTGAACAAATGCTTGATTACTCTCTGAAAAAAATCAGAATGGGTTGGGGGACAAGAAATCCAGGTCCTGCTGCTTACATGTCATTAAAATAGAATCTAAGGAATTTAAAAACTGAAGCTTTCAGTCAGGGGGCTAATTAGCTGTGAACTCAGCTTACATCAAACATAAAGCCAGCTCACAAGGTAAGACATATATGTACCTCTTGTTTTAGTTAACAAATAATTAAAAGTAGGTACTAGTATCATAGAATAATAGAATCCTGGAATTGGGAATAATGCCAGAGATTAGGTAGTCCAATCCCAACCCAAATCATGATTTTAATTTGAGGAGACCAGTGGCAGGGAGAATATCACAACCAAGAAAATCTCTCTCTAGCTTTTCCTATTTCCCTGTCTGTCCCTCAATCTACAACATTAATTTCAAACATTTTAAATATATAAGAATTTTGAATATCTAGAAGATTTTAAATATGTAAAATTATTGATTGAGATAGAAGATACTTTTGATGTTATCTATTTCAATCTTCTTAATTTATAGTTAAAGAAATTGAGACCCAAAGAGACTAAGCAACTTGCTGAAGTGACCTTCAGAGAATAAGAAGCAGAGCCAAGATTTGAACCCTGTTCCTCAGACTCCATGTATCCAATGCTCTTTCTACTGCATTACAGAAGATTATATTGGACCTCAGACGGTCAGATGTGGGATTCCTATTTGGAATGAGACAGATATGTTCTTCCTGAAAACATCTGGAGAGTTGAAGACAATAGCACCACTGTTGTATCAGAGCTTTAGTCAGAAGTCTGGGCACTTGGTTTCCATACCAGATCAGCAACCAAGGCTGGGAACCATGTACCACACTCCTCAAGACAGGAGACCTCTGGGCACTATCACAGTTGGAAGAGAGCTTCCAAGCTTGCTACTCATGTTGGCCAGGTAAGTGTGCTTTCAGAAAGATGGTTCACCAACTAAGGAAGTCGTATTTTTCTTCCTGATCCTAGGAGAGGTTTCAAGACCCCTGATTATTCATTCTTTCTCTCACCAAGTGCCCTGATGCCCACATTGAAACCGGACAAGCCTTCTGTTAGTTAAGCAGAGGGGAATGACATCCCTAGTGCTCTCTCTGCCAGACACTTGGAGTCTATCATGCTTTACAGACACAAAAACAAATTCCACCATATGTTAAAGTTAATTGCAAACATTTGCTGCTGAAAAGAGTTCCATTTTTCAAGAGCCCATGGAGATCCGGTTACACCGGTGGCTGAAGCATCAGCCAACCTCATTTGCTCATTTAAAGTGGCAGGACCAGTGTTCTGGTGGCAAGTATGACATAGGAAGGATACTCCTGCTCCAAAATTTACTCCCATTGTGTAAGGTTAGAGCTTGGCTCTTGGATTGTGCTCTTCCTCCATCAACACTGGCCTAGGAACAATGTGGAGGAGTTGGGTAGTGGTGGGAACAGGGGGATGATGGAAGGTGGAGAAATGGGGATAGAAAAAGAAGTCAGCTGGCTGTGTTCCGCTGTCCGGTGAGTGTTGAAATAAGACGGCACAGGGAACCACGATGACCCCCTGAGGCCCAGAGAAATCAGGCTAGATTGCCAGGGGTCTGTACAAGGATCTCTGAGTGATCGTTATTGATGGTGTGGTTTAGGAAGAGGCCAGTCAAGGGAAGTCTTGGGCTCACAAACCTGCTTAGCTTAGAATCTAATCTTAGGATGTCACAAAACATAGAGAAGTTGGGGAGGAGGGAGAGGAAGGGAAGGAATGGCATTTGGAACTCTGAGGATAATTCTGCCCCAAGCCACAGAGAGGAGATACATTTATGAGCACATCTGGAGGGTAGATTTTTTTGACTATGATGCTAAAAGAAATAACCATTGAGAATTCCTAAGCTGTTATATCTGTGCGTCACCCAAGCAACTCCAGAACAAAGAATTTCACCAGGTCTTACGTGGTGATTTCCCCCAACTGCAGCTTTAGATACCAAAGGGCCAACCCTGAATCTGGCAGTCAGCAGCTTCAGATGGGATGCTTGAACATGGGAGTATAAAGCTGAGGTTTTACTGTGGGTTCTAGTCTTGACTCTGTTCCCCATCTGCTATGCAACCTAACCTAGTCAGGTCAATACCTTTTGGACCTTATTTTCCTCTTCTGTAAAATGAAGAGGTTGGGCTACATGACCTCTAAGGCCCCTTCTGGTTCAAAATTCTATAAATCTGTGTGATTCATTGAATCTGTTGTTCAGGCACCTGCCTGCCTCAAGCCATCATCGCTGTAAACAGCTCAAGTGTGAGTCTGGTTGACAAGGAGAGACCCTGCAGGGAAAGGCAGATGGAATAGCAACAAGTATGGCAGAGACAATAACCAGCCCTCCCGTCAGTGCCGGGGATGTCCATTGCTTGACTGTCCCAAGGACGGCTCATGCTTGTGACCGGCGCTCACAGCACTGCCAGCAACGTATTTGCCCTCTCGGCCAAGCCTGCATGTGGGAAATCACACTGCCCGAGATGTCACCTCCAAACAAGGAGGAGGAAATCCTTATTGGCATGAATGTCAGGAAAGCAGCATAATCCAAATGTCCAGAGCCCTGCTGGGCTAGGTTTCAGAAAAAAAAAACTTGATTCCCAGGCTGTGTCTGAATAATGCTCAAACATCTGGTAAATTCAGACCCTGCAATCAAATGAATGACTGATTCGGTGGGAATGAGGTGGGGGCTAAAGCAGGCAAGAAAACTAATGTAATGTAGATAAGGAATGGACTTGGAATCAATAGATCTGAATTTGAGTTTTGGCTTTACCATCTAGCAACAGTGTGACCTTGGGCAAGTCAACTTCTGGGAGATCAGTTTCCTCATTTATAAAATGGGCATAATCATATCAGCTCAATCTGCCTCAAAGGAATGTTCTGAGAATTAAGGGTGGGGGGGGAAACATTTATGAAGTGCCCACTATGTGTAAGGCATTGTACTAAATGTTTTACAAATGTTACCTATTCCTCACAAAAGCCGTAGGAGGTAGGTGACATTATTATCTCTATTTACAGTTGAGAAATTGAGGCAGATAGTACTTATAATCACTCCCCCAGGATTATATGACTGGCAAGTGTCTGAGGTCAGGTTTGAACTCAGGTCCTCCTGACTCCAATCTCCAGCACTCTATCTACTGTGTCATCTAGCTGCCTTTCAAATAAAGTATGCATATAAAGTGTTCTTAAGTAAAATATTTTATATTACATATATACATATATATTATACATATATTTTATATCACTATTTTTAATAGTAATCCAACAATTCATAGAATTTAGAACTAGAGTAGCTCTTAGAGAAATTTTAATCCAACCCCCTCATTTTACAGATGTCAAGTAACTTGCCCAAGGTCACATGGCTAGTAAGTGTTAAGTGTCTGAGGCTGGATTTGAACTCAGGTCCTCCTGACTCCAAGGCTGGTGCTCTATTCACTGTGCCACCTAGCCGCCCCTCACTCATGCTTCTCAGCCTCTCCCTCCTCCTGGCCTCTGCATTGCTCCCTCCTTACCTATTTTATATAAACAATTTTCCCTTGATTATATCACAATCCTCCCACACTTATCCTTTTCTCTTTGTTATTGCATCATTTTCCTGGCCAACTCTTTGCGACCCCATTTAGTGCCTTCTTGGCAAAGATACTGGAATGGTTTGCCATTTCTTTCTCCAGCTCATTTTACAGATGGGAAACTGAGAGAAATAGGATTAAGTGACTTGCCCAGGGTCACACAGCTAGTATGTCTCTGAGGTCAGATTTGAACCTAGGTCTTCCTGATTCTAAGTTCTGGGTTCTAATCCAATGAGCTACCTACTTGTCCTTTTCCCTACCTCTCCTCACTGCCAAATATCTCTAAAGAGTAGCCCACACTTGCTGCTCCTTCTTCCTCCCCACCAGTCACTCTTCCAACCTTTGTAATCTTACTTCCACTAGTCTGTCATAACACTTCCTCCAATGGCATTAATAACTTCCTGACTGTCAAAGTCGATGACATTTCTTTTTCTGTTTTCAATCTCCTTAACCTCTCAGTGGCATGTGACACTGTACCCCCACCTTGCTCCCTGCCTTTATATCCTCCCCTCTCTTGGCTTCCATGACACTGTCTCCTCATGACTCTAATCTGCCTGATGATTCCTCCCATGTCTTCTTTCCTGCTTTCTCCTCCATTCTCTCCTAGCAGCCTGGCCTACCTTCTACTCCATGGAACAAGTTGCCTTCCCTCCCAGGGTGAGCTGATCACCATGAAGAATGGAAAATCTTCACTTTCTCAACTCACCCTCAGTCACTTCTCCCCCAAGATTGCAGCTGGTGTGGAAGGTAGAGGACTAACCTCCTCCCAGAGCCTTCCTTTATAGAAGGCTCCCAACCTTCCTGGTAACTGGATTTTCCATCACAGCTCTGCTTGGCTTCCACTCCATGGAATGACATGTGCTGGGTGAGGTAGCACTTGGCTCCCCACCCGCCACACTTTTCAGTCTCTTTTTTTGGATTGCCTTCCCCATTAGATTGTAAACTCCATGAAGGCAGGGGCTGTATTTTTCTTATTTGTATCCCCAGTATTTAGCATGAGTCCTGGCACCTAGAAGGCATTTAATAAACAGTTAATGGTTTGAAATTATTTTACCAAATTCAATTAAATCCTAATGTTTTCTTGACTATGGATATTTCCCTATGTCCCTTCCTTGGTTCCCTCCCCAAGATAGCCTCTATTCCTTGGTGAACTTCTGCTTCCATAACTCTAATTATCACCTCTAAGCAGAAAACTCCCAACTCTGTATTTTAGCCCCCACCTCCCAACTCCTCTTCAAAGATGCAATTCCATATTTCCAATTGCCTGCTGTGCCCATAAACGTCCCATCGGCACCTCAGACTCAACATATTGAAAACAGAATTCCTCTGTTTTTCTCCAAATCTTCCCCTTCCCCAACTTTTTTATATTTATAATGGTGGCACCACATTCTCTTTCTAGTAACCTGGTCTTGTCATCTCGATAAATTTTATTCTTGGAAAATTGTTGAGTTTGGAGTCAGTGGACCTGGGTTCTTATCCCAGCTGTGTTACTAATTACCCATGTGACCTTGAGCAAATCATATCACTTCTTTGCATCTCAGTTCCTCTCCTGTGGAATTATGGCTTTGAATTAGACGTTTAGATTAGATTAAGGTTCTTTCTAACTCTAATGGATGGCCCTATTTTTCTTCTTCCTACCCCACAAATACAATCAGTTACCAAGTCCTGTTGATTCTGCCTCTAAAATCTCTCTCCTATTTATATCCTCTTTTCCATGCCCCCTATAATCACCCAAGAGGATTGTGTCTAATTTAACTGGAAGTACATCTCTAGTACAGTACTCTAGAGGTCCTCGGCCTTATACTGCTCTGTATTCTTGTCAATGATTTGGATAAATGAGTCTATAACACGCTTACCAATTTTACTGATATTAGAAAGTTGGGAGAAGTACCTAATACATAAGGTAAACAAGGTCAGAATCCCACAAATTTCTGACATGTTAAAATGATGAGTCAAATTTAATAGATTAGCATTTAGTATGCTTAAAATATGCAAGAACAATAGAGGCAAGATGGCACAGCAGATAGAACCCCATTGTCAGGGAAATCTGAGCCCATTTCCTAATTCTTAGATAATCATGTTACCATGACCAAGTCACTTCACTTCTAGGCCTCAGTTCCCTAACCCTAACCATAACCCTAAAATGTGGATATTAGTACCTGCCTAGCAGAGTTATCCAGAAACTCATATGTAATACAATGTGCTTTAGAAGTTTTAAAATGCTATGTAAATATTATTATGTAATTACTATATGTGTATTGAATCAATGAACAAATTTTTCCCTCAAAATAATTATTTATAGCATTCATGATAATGATAACTAGCACCTATATAGCATTTTAAGGTTTGCAGATCATTTTGCAAATATTACCCCCTTTGATCTATGCAACAACCTGGCAGTGCTATTATTATCGCCATACTAGGGCAGACAGAAGGTGCCCAGGATCACAAAAGTAGTGAGAGTCTGAGGCTGGATTTGAACTCAGGTCTTCCTGATTCAAGGTCCAGCCCTCTGTCTATGAGTTCCTCTTGATATCTTTTTAACTTAATGCATTCAAGGCTGCTCTGAGTGAGTGACTAGATAAAGCAGTTCTTGTTCATCTAATAAACCTGATCTGGTTTTCCATCTACACTTTGTTCACCTAACAAATTTGATCTATTATTCCATCTAGCTGTCTTATTTCATATGCATATGTGTGTATGTGTGTATAGTGCTATTCTAGGTCTGTGTGCTTTGCACCTAGAAAGAATTTAACACAAGTTTATTGAATGAATGATATCAACAAACACATATAAAATATATGCCCTGCTCTTAACTAGTTTATTGTCCAATTGGAGAGGTAGGGCATGAGTATATGATCAGTCCAAGTAAGAGTACAGGGCCTAGAACATAGTAGGTGCTTAATAAACATTTACTGACATTACAAGAATTTAGTATTTCAAGATTATCATATAGGAGATTCATAAGTTAATAAATTCATGATTAATCGTCAAGTGACTGTTACAAAATAATAAACTCTGGTTTCATATACTTATGGCTTATCTTCCTAAATGGATTACAAGGGCCTTGAGGGTAAGGACCTAGGTTCAGATTTTTCTCATAGCCTCTGTGATGTACTGGAAAACATAGTAGGTGGTACGAAAAATGCTTGTTGATAGATTGAAATTATCTTGCTAAATTACACCTCAGTTTCCCCATTTGCCCCACAGAGAGGAAAAAATACCTGGCCCCAGAACCCCTTCCCTGGAGGATGTCAAATCCAGAAGCAATTATCATAGAATGCAGGATGCTAAGAATACAAGAAATTTTAAAAGAATAGTGGTTATAAGAATTTGGAACTATCTGAATGCAATCTACTATTAGATGAAGGAGATGATTCTTGGCTGAATCATGCAGTTCCTTGTTTCCCAGTTTAAACAGTGAGTGTTATTGTCATTACCTATCAGAGACTGCCAATAACACTGACCTCTGTGTCTACACTGTGGAACACACCAGGTATGTGAGGAGTGGCCCTTGGAGTCAGTTGTGTGTGGTTAATTTCTCCTTCATGACCCAGGGAGCAGTGATAATACCTTATAATCAGTTCCTCTTGGTACCTTTTAACTTAATGTATTCAAGCATGTTCTGAGTGGGTGAATAGATAAATGAACAGTTCTTGTTCACCTAACAAACCTGATCTATTTAAATCCATGAAAAAATAAATTAAGGGATAATTTTATTGCCTTTATTAAGATCAAATGAGACATAAAACCGGGAGAAGGCTGTTTGACATTTTGGAAGTACCACAGCAAATGAGGACATCTGATAGACTATGTGCTATTTGAAGGCAGAGACATCTTTACTTTTATTTTTGTATCTGAAGGGCATTGGTGTACCTCCTGACACATAGATGAAGCTTACTTAATAAGCATTTGCTGATGTATTGTCCAATGCTGAGTCCAAATGGAAGAAGGCTTTCCTATGGATGATAAAGCCTCTGGATGCTCCAATTTGGGGATAATGCTGTGATGGTTGCATCCAACTCCAGAATATTTCAGACCTTCCTAAGTGAGATGTATTGTCATTCATAAGAATTCAGTCTAACAAACCACAAAGGGAAAAAAGGAGTGGATGAAGAATGTCTGTTGTTCATATACAGATATTTCGGCTGAATGAATTTTGAAAAACACAGCAGACAGATTATAAGCTGGTCCCAGAACTGAAAGGGAAGGAGATTGGGAGGAGGATGGATTAGATTTGGAGAATTGTGCCAGATTTTTGATGATCTCAAGCTTTTTCCTGAGATAGAACAGATGAGACTCTTTTTTAACATTAATATCCTTTTGGTAGTACCATATGGTAATAGGCATTCCATGATGAAGAAAGACAGCTAGTGACTCAGTGGATAGAGCACTGGGCCTAGTGTCAGGAAGAACTGAGTTCAAATCTGGCCTCGGACACCTGCTAGCTGTGTGATCCTGAACAAGTCTCTCAACCCTGTTTGCCTCAGTTTCCTCATCTATAAAATGAGCTCGAGAAGGAAATGGCAAACCACTCCAGTATACTCACCAAGAAAACTCCAAATGGGGTAATGAAGAATAAGACAGAGCTGAAATAACTGAAATAACCATCCCAGGCATATGACAACTGTAAGTCACCCAAAGGGCAATGGAGATGCATGGTGGGCATGATTAGGCTTACAATCAATGAAGAATAGTATATAAGAAGTATAAAAATAGCAGAAAAGAGATATATGACCAGAAAAGGGGGTGGGCAGGTCTCTTTAGAGACCGAGGCATACTTCATTGAGGTTATACTCCATTGGGACCCAGAGACCCAGAGGAAGGTCTCTAATTTGTTGGATGGACTCCCTGTAGAAAACCAATGGAAAAGCGTGAACAAGAGTCACATCAATAAGTGATCATCAATGAGCTGTGATCTACCCCAACCACAAGGAAATCATAGATACTTCAAAATCTTGAAAGAATAGTCAATTCATTAAAAAAAAATCTCATTCACTATATTGAAAAAAATTGTTGTTGTTCAGTCATTTCAGTCACATCTGACTCTTTGTGATGTCACTTGGGGTTTTCTTGGCAAAGAAACTGGAATGGTTTGCCATTTCCTTCTCTGGCTCATTTTACAGATGAGGAAACTGAGGCAAACAGGATTAAGTGACTTGCCAAGGGTCACACAGCTAGTAAGTGTCTAAGGCTAGATTTTACCTCAGGAAGATGAGTCTTCCTGAATCTAGGACCAGCACTCTATTCACTGAGTCACCTAGCTACCCTATATTGAAAAATGTACTTATGAATTTCCTTAAATAATTACCCTCCTGGTGCATTGAAAATATTACTATACTTATATTTGTAGTAATTTGATTTTTACCAAATTTCAGAAATAGATTGATTTGCAAAAAGAAATGTAGCTGGATCACAGTAAGGTTAAACAAAGTCAATGTGGAGTCCCAGAAGAACTAAAGAAACAGATAATTAAAGCAGAAAAGTAGGTGTATTATACACAAGCTGTTTGGTTGGGGTAGGTCTAGAAAAGGGAAAGTCCTATGAATACAGCACTGGCCCTGGAATCAGGAGGACCTGAGTTCAAATCTGGCCTCAGACACTTGACACCAGCTGTGTGACCTTGGGCAAGTCACTTGACCCCCTCCAAAAAAAGAACCAAAAGAAAAGGGAAAGTCACTAATGTAGTTTGTTTTCATT
Organism: Petaurus breviceps papuanus; assembly: GCF_028583685.1. Lineage (NCBI taxonomy): Eukaryota > Metazoa > Chordata > Mammalia > Diprotodontia > Petauridae > Petaurus > Petaurus breviceps. Next base: position 17,949,155 of record NW_027185876.1, read on the forward strand.
TGGTTTATATGACCCTTATCCAGGTTCACTCTAAACCTTAAATTTATGTAGGAGTCAAGGATCAGGATGGGGTTCTCTGAGGGCTTCTTGCTTGAACTTAGGCTTCCATTTAAGTTTCCTAGGCCTCAGTTTCCATGTCTGCAAGATTGCAGAGACTTGTCTGTACTAAGGCATTAGAGATTTAGAGGTAGAGACAATCTTAGAGGTAAATCCTTTCACTACAGATGGAAAAAGTGAGGCCCAGAGAAGAGAAATTTGCCCAAGGTCACACAGCTATGAAATCTCAAAATTGGAATTTGGCATCAGGTCCTGAGTCTACAGTCAGCACTCTTACCATTATACCATGTTGCCTCTAAAACAGATTTGATTTCATCCACAAGGCATCTCCCAATCTATGCCCCAGGCAAAATGGGAAAAGAATTCCCATGACAATGTACAAATGAAGAGGCCAAGACTCTACTGCAGGTCAAGTGTCACAGATGGTCCAGAAGGGAGAGGAGCATTCCCACTCTCAGCCCTCTATTCGATATACTTCAATCCTGTGGATATTTATTGTGAAATTACTATGTTTAGAGTATCCAGGCAGGGTTCGGCATAGTGTAGTGGCTAGAGCTCTAGGATTAGAGTCAAAAGGACCTGAGTTGGAATTCTGCCTCAGCCACTTACTAACTGCATGACCCTGGGCAAGTCACTTATCTCAAAAAGTAAGCATTTATTAAGGACCTCCTATACCAAGCATTATGCTAGGTGCTAGGGATAGAAATACAAAGAATGAATGGTTCCTATTGTCAAGAAGTTTCCCTTCATGGCCTTCTTGAGTCCATTCTGTCTCAGAAAGCTCTGATCCTATGAACCTATATCCCTGCAAACCTCCTACCCCCCTACTCCATAGAAGGCAAATATTGGTCAAACCATTCTGAAAAATGTAGATTGGATCAGACACTTGGTAAGCAGGGGCATGAACCAAGGTGGTGAATGA
>NW_027185876.1:17950143-17967516 GCF_028583685.1 Petaurus breviceps papuanus
GGTGGGGGTGTTACATAGAAATGCTAAATGGCTCACCTTAAAAGTTTTATCACATAGATTTTTCATCTCAGTGTCAGCCATCCTCATCTGCTCTCCAAATATGGTAAATACACGTGCACATGGGCACAGTCATGAGTTAACAGTAAGTAATAGGGATGGATGTTGGGATCTTTTTGGTTGTTCCAGAGACAAAGCTGGAAGTAGGCCCAACAGCTGGCTGAAGGTCTGATTGCAAAGCTGTTCTGACATCCTCTTGCTTTCTTTAGGGAGCTGCCTTCACATCAGCAACAATGCTCATCTGTTGAGGACCCCCACATGTGCTAAGCACTGGGCAGAACAAGTAGAAAAATAGCACCTGCCACCCGGGAGCTTTCACTCTTACTGATGTAAAGTAGACAAGCCCAAGCGTTTTCTTTCAAAGGCTTTAGGCTTTGGGTTTGTAGACTTAGGGGTCTATAGACCATGGCATCTCTCTAGGAATAGAGAAACAATCAAAAACAGCCTAAGTTTAATCTGTTTTCTGAAATCTGGATCCCTGAGGTTTGGATTAAGTGCAAGCTGAACAGAGGAGGAAGATCTGATGGGCAGCCACGCCGCACATAAAGAGCTGTGCGACCTGGTAGCCATCCACAGGCTCATGGCTATTTAACCCCTTAACACTTGATGGCACTCTTGGCATGGAGGTTACGAAGGTAATGGACAATGGAATCAGACGTTGAGACTCCCCTAGAGGAAGCGCATGGGTTGGTGACAATGCAGAGAGAAAGGTTCTAATATAGATTTTGCTTCTGTCTTTCCCTGTACTCTTTGCAAGTGACTTTCTATTTGTTTGGGGGATATTATACTTAGGTCCTACTTAAAAATAATTGTAAATAACATCCCTGCATGCACATACATGTACACACACATACACACTCAGCCATATTGTAGCACTATGCATATTTAATAGATTAGGAACGGAAGAAAACTTGGGAAAAACTGCAGAAATAAAATTCTAACCCATAATTTGCAACAGATGTTGCCAACATTGATCAGTCAAAGAATCAGTGATGTTCCTGTCCAGAGAAGGTTCGTAAGGCTTGACTTATTTGATTTTTCATAGCATCTGACAGCTTTGAGTCCTAAAAGGAGTTTGCATCAGGCAAATAACTGGCTTCTGGGTTTTTGATGTTAACTTGTTTGGCCCTGTTGTCTAATACACTAATGGAAATTATTCATTAGCAAGTGTGAATCGTACCCCAACAACAACAGACTGCCTTCATCCACAGTGCCAAATAAAGTGCCAACATGAACTGCTCATTAGGATTTGTGAGAAAAACACAAATAAAAATGCCAATGGATGGCACAGCGATCCTGACTGTTGCTAATAGCAGGAGAGGGGTGGGGAACTTCCTTCCAAGTGACTGGAATTAAACACTGGTTCAATTTCCCTATTATCGATTCTAGGCTTACATGTAAGAATGACTTGGCCCTCCCCCTCCCCCACCTCCTACACTCTCCCTTTCTCCTCTCTTACAGGTGCCCAACTCCTCAGCAAGAGTCTCTCTCCTTCTCTTTATATGATAAGTCCAGAGGCCAAACAAACACGGAGTAATCCGTCTCTGGGGAAAGAGGAGCTTTTATGTAGGCAGCTAAGTCAAATGTTCTTCTCCAGCCCCCAGTAAGCTGGGGGTGGGGTAAAAGAGTAGATGCGAGAGAATGATAAGGGGAGAACAGAGTCGGGAGGATTTTGCATTAGTCCCTCTGGTTTCTTAAAAATTTTATAGTGCTGCTGGGGGGAGGGTGTGTGTGCGTGTGTGTTCCTCCCTTGAGTTTGAAAATCAGCCAGCTCCCAGAGCAAGAGCAGGCTGGAGCTAGGCATGAAGGTAACCACAATTCTGTTTGGGAGCGGCGCACTGAGGTTTCAGAACGAGAAGCCAAGGAATGAGTGATGGGCTTCGGAGATGAGATTCACACACCAGAGATCGGGGAGAAAGAGACGGAGGGGAGGAAGAAGGGGGATGAGGAGTGGAGAGAGAGCGGGGGCAGGAAAGGGGGAGCAGGAAAGAGGCCGCGGAAGAGAAGAGGAAAATCAGAACGAGTCAAGGGGAATCGTCCCCAGACAAGGGACTTGAGAATGCATTTTCTGTCTCTCCTCTCCAAACTTGAACTCCCAGGTCACGAAATATTGTGTAAGCCTCTCTGTCTTATGCCGCTAAAGCTGAAGTCTTAGACTCTAGGGGGAGACTCCTCCTTTTTAGAGCCTGTCAAGAATTAAAACACAGGCCCTGGAAAGGAAGGAGTTATTCCAATGTAAAAAGATTCTAACCCTGTGTAAGATAAAGGACTGACTGCACCCAATCCTTATCTTCCACTACAAAGGAAGAGAGACACAAGCTTGCAGCTGTACCAGCAGAATCACATCTGTGGACCTCAGGGAACACAGCTATAACTAAAAATTCTTCTACATGGGGAGTGGGGGGAGGAGAAGGGAGGAAGCAGAGGAGGGAGGGGAGGAAGGTTGATCTTGGATTGTGTGAAGAAAAGGGACCCACAATGACAGAGAGGACAGTCCAGCCACAGTACGCTAACTCCAAGAAATTGGTTCTATACATTCATGGAGATTAGGGAGAAGCCTAGGGAAAGGGTACCATGCATGGTTCCAGGACCTGAGGCCAGCTGAAAGAATGGGATCATGTCACCAGTCAGTAAAGGACAGCAAAAGAAGGACAAAAAGTCAGTAGCCTTGCCCTGGTTATAGCTATGCTGAGGAAAATCATTCTATGGGCACAGGTTAAGTGTACCATGGCCAATAAATCAACAATTATTTTTAAGTGCTTGCTAAATACCAGGTACGGTGTTAGGTGCTTGACTTTTCTAGCAGACTGAGACGTAATAAACTTGAGGCCATGATGAACATACTTTTATCTTGCCACTAACATGACCTTGTTAGAATAAGTCACAAAACCTTACCATCCATGAATGCTATCCTGCACTTCAGTACATTAGTGAGGAGAATCTTTAAAAATGCTTTTGAAATATGCAAAGAACACACAAACACACACATAACATGTATATAAACATTCATTTATAAAAATCATTCATTTTTAGAAAATTATAATATTCTAGAATTAGAATTTAATTTTTAATCTAGTGAACAGTGTAGAGAACATCAGATGAAGAATTGAGAGTTCAAAGGCTAAGATTCAGTTTCTACACACACACACACACACACACACACACACACACTTACACACACACACATAACCTCTTTTCCAAATAGATTTGCTAGACCAACATTCCTATGAGATAACCAAGGGGCATATGGTATCTCCAAACTGAATGGCATAATGGATAGAGATACTACACTTAGAGTCAGGGAATCCTAAATTTATAATCCTGCCTCAGACACCAATTGTGTAACCCTGGGCAAACCATATAAAGTCTCTCAGCCTCAGTTGCCTTATCTGTAAAATGGGAATAACCTATCTGATAAAGTTACTGTGAGGATCAAGTGATATAATGCATACAGAGTACTTCACAAACTTCAAAACATTATATAAATATTGACTATTATTATTGTTATTACTATTATTAATAATTTTTGGGTGGAGAAAATAAGCAATTGAGCACTGAAGTATTACACAAAAGTAAGGGGATGACGAAGAAGGAGGAACTGAATCCTGACCTCTGAACTCTGAATTCTTCATCTGATATTCTTCTCTATACTGTTAGATATTTTAAAAATTAAATTCTAAATCTAGAAATGTATAATTTTATACAATTGGATGAATATTAATAAATATGAGAATATGGGTACATAAGTACAACTGTTTGTGAAAGCATGTGATTTGCACGCCTGTGAGTTAGGATGGCATAAGGGTAGATTATGGAACATATATGTGTATGGGCATGGGTACCTATGGAGAACCAAAGTAAAAGGGGTAGCACAGACTTGGTGGGGCCAGCAGAGCTTCTAATGCCAAAGGCTATAAGGAGGTGCCATTGGGGATTAGGGGAGGCACTAAGCGCCATGATTCTCTGCGTGGTATACCTGCTCAATGAAGTTGTCTTGGCATCTGCTGCCCTTCCCATTCAATGCTGTGGCTCCCAACCAGAAACCCTGGCTTACATAATGCCATAGCTAAGTCCTTCCTTCCATGATGAGAAATTCCAGAATCTCATGTGTAACTGGGAGACCACTCATCCGGGTCTTCCTGTGTGTTAAGTCCCAGTAGCCTTATGGCTTTGACTGACAACAGCAGGGTTAGAGCTGCCCAGGGATTCCCCAGCTGCACACATACCCACACCATTGGATCTAGCTAATCAGAATGCCAGAGCTGCCTTTTCTACAGCTCATCCCCTTTCTTCTCCCTCCTGACAAATGGTGCCAAGAAAGGAATCAAGAATAAATTCATGGAGTTTATTTGCTCTCCTGTCTTAGTTCTGTATAGTCATTCTAGCACCAAGAGAACAGTTTTAGAAAGCTTTTTTGTTAGGACTTCAGGAACAAAATACAGTTACTTTCATGCTGTACAGAGGAAAAGCAGGATTAAAGAAGGAAAAAAGAGGCCCAGAATCAGGGGCACTCCAGATTGAGAGGCAACCTGCCATAATACATAGAGCACTGGCCAGGTATGAGACCTGGGTTCAAGTCCTGCATAAGACCTGAATAAGTCATTTGCTCTCTCAGAGTCTCTGTTTCTTCATCTGTAAAAAGAAGTTATGATTCCTCTCTATGGTAAGAAAGTTGCTTTGTAAACTTAAAACTTCAATTGAAAAGAGGTTATCATTATAAAAGATGGACAGATAATGACTGCCAAGGTCCCTTCTAAAGTTTTCTGCGTCAGCATCTATCACTAAAACAGTGATATGATAAACTGGCCTCTGTTTTTTCCTTGTATCTTTTTTCTTTCAAGTCAATCCCTCTTTTCTTCTTAGTTTTCTTGTCTTTCCTTTCCTATTCTCTCACTTCCCTTTGGTACCTAGTAGATACCAGTTTTTCAAGAGACCATGAGGCATTTTCTTCTCTATCATTCTCCTCTCCCAATAATCCTCCTTTTCCCTCAAGGACATTCTTTATTTCTATCTTTTTTATACTTAAGAGGCTGGTTTCCTCAGCCCCACCAATTCTGATGCTTCAAGGGGACATCTAGTGACACCCAACTCTAGCCACCTCTGCATTTTGATTGGCAGTTGGGTCAGAAGACAGGGTACTGCAAAGGAATCAATTCAGCCTGTCGATTTCATCCACCAGCTGGCCCTCTGGGGAGAACATTGCCTGAAGCCACAAACATTGTGAAATGCGGTTCTCTCAGAAAAAAAAGAGAAAGAAAAAAAAAACCAAACCACATTTTCAAGCCAGTCCAAATAGGCCCTAAAGTAGTGTGTCTTGCTCATGGCATTCTAACCATACAGATGTTTGTGATATCCAAGAACTGAGGCCTGGAAGAACACAGGGTACAGTATACACATGAAGTGGCAACAGTGGCCATAGCATTGGGCTTTTAATGCTACTAGAAGATTCCCATTCACACTGAAGGCCTCTCTGCCCAAGAGGCATGAAGTAATAGACAGTACTGTGTAAAAATGGGAGTGTTGCCCAAACAGCTCCTGAATAAAAGAAGGTGGGGGGAGGGGAAGAAATGAAATTCAGTTATTTTGTTACTTATAAAGAAAAAGGGGACTGTTACCTTCTGAATTTTTTGCATAAGAAGGCAGGACTTTAAATCTCTGCCACTGGGAGTATACACTGGGGGAACCCAATTCATACTCACCCTGGAGTGGAATAAGGAGCCTTCCAAATGTTGGTTGTTCAGTTCACCAAAATCCATTATCATCTGACATAGATTCTGTGGTCTGTGTAAAATAACAGGGTGGAGACACTACCCTGTAGGACAGAGAGGCCTCTTCCCCTAAAAACATCACCTCAGCCAGCAATCACTGGTCCCTTCTCTCCAGTGCCAGGCCATCGATGGAGGGGCCTGGAATCAGGCATTTCCCCTACCCAGGCCCCAGAGTACCTAGTTTGGGGCCATGAGCCCTGGGGCAGAGTCTCCATACATATTCATTTTCACACACAATGCTTATAGATTTGAACTGAATATTCATTTTCACTGTTGGAAGTTATTCTATCCCAAGGGATCTGAAGACCAGATAGGAGAGGTAGGAGCTGGCATCCACTCTAGCTCTTTGCTCAGGAGGAAATTGTGTGGCAAGAGGAAGAGGGGAGTGGAAGACACAAGGTTTGGGGATGGGGAGGAGAGAAGAAGGGGTACCATTTCTCTACTATAGCAGTGTGAACTACTTAGTGTCTCAGTTTCTCTCATCTGTTAAATGGGGCCACTAGAGACTGATTCCAGAAGCACTGTGAGGATCTCCCAAGAAAGGAGAGAAGAAACTGGGGGTATCTTTTCATTCTTGGACAAATCATAATTTGTATTATTAGTTCCAACAAATGAACGCAGTTTGGGTGTGTGCCGCGGTATTCCTTCCCCACCAATAAACATATCAACTACCCCAAAGGGCTGGCTCTCAAGGGGAGATTTGAGGGGAGGGCTTCAGTGCTAGTTTACATGACCCCTTTCCATTCTCCCTGTCCCCCTCTCCCTGGGGCGGGCAAGTGCTCGTTTTACTGCCTGGCAACCAGGCCAGGGCTAAGCTTGCTAAAATATGAGTGCTTTTTTGGCTGGAGTACCAGAGAGCCCGCAGCCCTATGGAGAGAGAAAAATTGAACACACCAGGCCGTGGCTCCAGAAAGGGGAAGAATTAGGCTTCACACCGAGCAGGCTGAACCATGGCATTCTTTAGATAATGCTTAACAAACCCCCAAACAAAGGCAGCCAACTTAGCTGCATGTTCGTAAAATGTATTCTCAGCAGATTCGGGCTTATTGAATCACTCTGCTGCTCTACAGCCCAAGTCACCGCTCTAAGCTTCCCGTTTTTCCGGGCTCCTCTCCCTTGTCTAAATTCCTCCAGCTTCTGCCAATCAGAATTCCTCACCTCGGGCTCAGAGAGTCTTAGCAACCAAGGTAAATGGTAGCCCTGTAAGATGTGGCCCTCACATTTGCCGCTCCTGGGCCTGCCTTCTCCAAAGGAGGGTGCAGAGCCCAGGATTTCACCACTGGACTTCCAATTAGGCCATATGGGACTCTTTTCTGACTGGTTAAGATAGATTGATAGATAGATAGATAGATAGATAGATAGATAGATAGATAGATAGATAGATAGATAGATGAGAGAGAGAAAGAGAGAGAGAGAGAGAGAGAGAGAGAGAGAGAGAGAGAGAGAGAGAGAGAGAAATGTATACATAAACAAGGCTTGTTGAATTCTTTATTCAAATGACCCTTGCAGGCTTGAATGAGAAATTTTATTACGCTGGGCTTTTAATACGATTATTCTTATGAATTTCATTAGTGAGGATACTCCTTCTGATGCCCAATCCTACATGCTATTCTTGCCCATGTTCAGATTATCTTTTTTTTTTTAATTTGTTGCCAAGTCTTGTTCTTCTCATCTTTACCATTGGTGGAGCTCAGACAAAACAGTCCTAGTACAAGACACTAGCCTACTTTTATTCTTTCATGTTTATTGTTTGAACTTACATAAAATTGAATAAAAGTATTGGGATGCAGGCTTCTCTTTTGTAGTCTCCTTTGGGGGGGCAGAGTAGAGAGGGGGAAACACCATCATTATTATCCCTATCATTTTTATTATATGTAGAGATAACTGGCTTGATATGGTAGAGATATATCGTGATTCAGAGGAAGGTGGACTTTCCCATTGCAAGATGTTCTCTGAGCTATTCCAGAGGAAAGCTATTCAAGTATGAAAGTAAGCATATTAACTATGGAATACGGATACCCTAGCTTATTATCATATGGTTATTTGGAAACTGTGAAGTCTCCACTCCCCTTCGACCTTCAAACCTCTTTATTTCTATGGAATATTGAGATTTCTTGTCTCACATAACTAGTCTCCCCAGAATCTCTGATTTGGCCAGGCACTTTGTCAGAACTAATGGTGGGCAACAATCTAGAGGTTTAGAGACTAGGTTGGGTTCCCACCTTATGACTAGAGGCAATTTTCATGAAATCAACATTATTTTTTTCTTCTCACTGCAGGAAAAAGCATTCATCCAAAGTCTGTTAAATTAGCCCTGATTTCTCTGGACTCAGATCTACCCCAGGCTAACTCTGTGACCTTAGGCAAGTTTCTTTGTCAGGGGGGGTTTCCCCTCCATAAAACGGGAATAACAATACCTGTCCTTCATCAACCTCCCAGGGCTATGGAAGTAATGAATAGGATAAGGGGCATAAAACAGTTTTAGTGCCTCTGAGAAAGGATACACAGAAATATAAGGTGTTTAACTTTAGAATCTCCAAGCATTTTCTTAGGTCCTGTGGAGCCAGACAGACCACGAGGAGATATGGGGAGCTTCCCATCCCAATTTCCACTGAGAAATAGCAAGAGAGAGGATAACCTAAGAGGCAGGCCCAAACCAGAGCTGGGTGATGGAACCCTTCGAAGCCTTCAGATGGATTCTGGGAGGCGTTTGCTTTGGTTTATAATAGAAAGTTTATTTTACACAGATCTGGCTTATATCCGATAAGCTCAGGAAAGACCCCACGCCCGTGTATGGAAGACAGAGGAAATGTATGAAAGACATCTTGAAGCTCACACACCTTTCTATTTTGACTTGATGGGAAACACAGTAATGGATGGAACAGTCAGGACTAGAAGGCTAACAAATGGGGTTACTCTTGGAGCAGAGGTTTCAGGTTAAGTATAAAGAAGAATCAGAATTGTAACTAGCAATTTTGATACCTGGGCAAGCAGCACAAACAGGCCCTCAAATCAACTTTTAATTTATGATGTGAAAAAATAATAATCCAAGAAATAACTAAGATAAATTCAGTTGAGTAGAGGAGGTGAGGATTAATTACTATTCACTATTAGAGTCAATCAGAGATAAATAGTATTAAGAATCTGATCTGTCTCCTTATTTTCAGTAAGAGGACTAGGTACTAGCGAAATTATCAATATCAAGTGATATCAATATTGATTTTTATCGGTAACTAGGTTCTAACCTGAATTGTTTTTGAAGGAGTGTATGGTATCTTTTTTCTTTTTACCTCTACATTTCAGTGTCCAGAGACAAAGCATCAGTAACCCAACACTAGTTATGGTTCTGATTTGAGTCACAAATTTTGACAGATTTTCTTCAAATGGTGACTATAGTCTCAAATCAATGGTCTGTGTCATGTCACATGAACCTATAGATAATAATTGTCTTGTAAGGGCCTGGCATACTATGGTCCATGAGTTATATATATATATATATATACATATATATATATATACACACACACACACACACACACACACATACACATACACATATATATATACATATATATATATATATGCCCTTCTATCCTCCGCTATCTCTCAAAGTTTGTCCAAGCTCATGTTCATTGTTTCCATGATACTGATGGACAATTATTGTCATCTGTATATGCACAGAAGGATGTTGCTTCTGAATACTTGTAGCTGAGGTCTTGGAGTTGGGGGAGCAGGGGAGGGAGGAAAGAAGGTATTGAAGGATATTCTGTCTACATGTTTAATAGTATCTTCTTACATGCACTTATTTTTATACATTCCTATACGTTCCTCTAAATCTGAAGATGGGCAGAGCGTCCTGAAAGTCTTAGCTCAGGTTATGTTTTAATAAGCTTAAAACTTCACTAAGAAGTTCACCCTGTTTAGAATCTAACACAATGCAATGTATGGAACAGGTACTCAATAAAAGTGCCCTGTGCATTTTTCTTGATTAAACCATAGTTCTACTGAACAATTGAGAAGCTATAAATAAAAAAAGAAAGAAAAACTTTTTAGAAGCATAGAATCCTGAATTTTACTTCTAGTTCATCTAGATGACCTGGTTATTGAGTACTGGACCTAGAATTAGGAAGCCTTGAGTTCAAATTCACCCTCAGACCCTTACTAGCTGTGTGACCCTGGGCAAATCACTTAACCTCTCTTTGCCTCAGTTTTCTCAACTATAAAGTGGAGAGAATAATAGCACCTACCAATGGTTGTTGGGTTGTTGTTAGGGTCAAATGACATAATATTTGTAAATCTCTTAGCACAGTGTCTGACACATAGTAGAAGCAATGATTATTATTAACTTGCTGTTTTATTTCTGGAAATCTGCTATCTCTGGAGTTCAATTTTCTTATCTATAAAATTTGAGAGTTCAAGTAGATGACCTTTATAGTTTCTTCTGATTCTTAAATTCTATACTCATAGGTTTTGACTAATTTTTCTATGTGTGACAAATTCTGCCTCTTTGTAATTTCCCCCAGTTCTTTTAGTTTCATCCTTGGGAATAAAGATCAATTCTGAACCCCTTCTAAATGATGGCCCTTGAAATTCTCTACCTCCAGGGTCCTATTCCCACCTAAGTCTTTTCTAGAATGAATGACCTCTCTTCTTTCAACTGATCCTCATATGGCATTGCTTCCAAGTCACTTTTCTTCCAGCACAATTCAATATTCTACTTCAAATGTGGCATCCACAATTGAACAGAACATTCCAGACATGCCAAGACCAGGCAAAGTACAGAGGGGCTATCATTTCCCTCAATCAGCAGATTGTAGCTCTCTTAATGCTGCCAGATATTTAATTAGTGCTTTTAGTTAGTGTGATACATTGTCAATCCATACTGAGCTTTCATTCCACTAAGACCCCCTGATCATTTTCATGCTAAATGTTCTATGAGTAGACATCTTGTATTTATGAAGTTGAGGTTTTGAACCCGAATGTGAAACTTTGCATATATATACACACATACATACATATATAAAACTATATTTGTTATGTTATATGACATAATGCATAATACAATTGTGTGCTACATAATTATATTGTATGCAATTATTATATATTTATATAATTTTATTCTACATATGTATATGTGTATGTATATATACATCTATACATTCACACATATGTATGTGTGTACATGTATGTGTATAGATTTAAATCAGAAATCACACACATTTAAATCAGAAGATCTGGATTTCAATCCCAGCTACCTCCTATATGATCTTGCAAAAAACACAATCTCTTTGAGCTTCGCTTTCCTCATTTATAAAAAGAATTGGACTGGTTGATCCCTAAGGTTCCTTCCAGTCCTAAATCTACATTCTCATGATCCTAAATTTCATCTTTTTCAGTGTGACCCAACATCTTAAACTGCCAAGATCTTTTCTGATTCTGACTATCTCAGTCAATGTGTTAGTCATTCCATTTCCCTAGATTTCATCTGCATATTTGTTTGAATTGGCTAAGGTGATGAAGGTAAATCTTAGCAGAGCCAGGATTCATATCCAGGTCCTCCAGCTTCATATTCAGCTCTTATTCCACTCTACCTTAATGCTCCAGTTTGCTCATTTTCCCATTTTCCCTCTTGGATTCATAGAGCATTTTGTATACTTTTCTGATTTGCTTATGTTATATCCTACATTATAGTGATAGTTGTTAGAGTCTCACCGTCCCACCCCCAACTAGATTTGAGGGTGGGGGGAAGTGCCTTATCTAAACACTAAACTTTCCCCAGGGCTAAGCACCTTGCTCTAGATAAGAGAGCAGTTGAATGAATCAATAAATGGGTAGATGAATAAATCTTGATCCCAATTAACAACATTAGTAAACTCAAGGACACAAATGAATAGCTAGCTAACTAGGTAGGTAGGTAGGTAGGTAGGTAGGTAGGTAGGTAGGTTGGTAGGTAGGTAGGTAAGTAGAAAAAAAGAAAGACAGATAAAGATAATTAAATGTCTACAAAACACAACATCATCTTCATCACATTTTAATAATCTCCCTGATACTATATGCAAATAACTTGGTACTTTTACTCATTTCAGTTCCATCTCTCCTTGTTGTGGAAAGGAAGGAGGAATAAAAGTTTGGAACTCCCTTTTGGCTGCCATAAAGTGAAAAAGAGAACCAAGAACCTTTCCCTACCTCCCCCTTCAACTTAACATCATAGATCTGCCCTGTACCCATGAGGCAATGACAAACCCCAACAATGTGCTTATTTAGAGGAAAGCGGATTATTGAGGAGAGATAGGTATTCTAATTAGCCAGGTTTTCTGTGGGTATAGAGGCAAAAAGCTCTTACCAAAATGGGTCTTCTGAAGAGGATTTAAAACACACACTACAAAAATAACAAATACAGAAGGTGAATTCTATGAGTCACAGAAACAGACAGTTTGGATCGGATCAAGCGAGGCATCCAGCAGGCAGCAGAGGTCAGAGTTAATTACAGCCAACGGCATTTCACCACCATGCCACTGTGCCTATCTCATCTCTCTCCTCTGGGAACTGAGACATTCAGAATTCGTGCTGGCTGATATTAGTAAGGACTGATTAGAATATGCCCACAGGGCCATTTAAACTTTCCTTCTCTAGTTAGAGATTTCATTTTCATCAAGATTTATGGGAGTTTCTGCTTGAGGCAAGTAGAATTTGCCAACAGGGAAGTCCCTCCATTTACAGGGTATGCGGAGCCCAGTACTGAAGCACCCCCTTGGAAACCGCTGACAATCTCCATCTGGGAGTTTCTTACAGCTAAGGTAACTATGTGGAAGGACAACAGGAAGACTTCCTAGATCCCCATCTAGTGACATCTCCATCCTCAATATTTGATTCCTCTTTGTGTGACTTCTTTTGTGGCTTTGTGACATGCTAACTTGTATTGGAGTTTAGTTCAAATTAATTCAACGTTCATTAATACCTACTATGAACAATGCACTCTGCTCGGTGTCAAAACAAAACCATCTGGGCCCTCAAAGAGCTTATATTCTAGTAGGGTAATACAACATGTACACAAATAAGTAATTATAGTATATATCAATGTATAAAATGGGGGGGAGAAGAGAGGAGAGGGGAGGGGAGGAGAGGAGAGGAGAGGAGAGGAGAGGAGAGGGAAAATCAGAAAAGGTAGGTCTTGGACAGGAGGTGCTCCTGAGCTATTCTGTGAAGAAATCTGGGATTCTAAGAGAGGGAGGTAAGGAAAATTTACATTATGAGCCCATAGCCTATGGTTTGGAGATGAGAGATGAAATGTCTTTTATGGAGAAAAGTAAGCATTTGGCCTGGAAAGTAGACTGTGTGAAAGGGAAAATATGTAATAAGCCTGGAAAGATAGGCTGCAACCGGATTGTAAAGGGTTTCCAATGCCAAACAAAGGATTTTTGTCTAGAATAAAATAGGTTATTTTATCTAGAGGTAATGGGGTCTACCTACCACAGTTTCTTGAGCAGGGGACTAACATTGACCTGTGCAACTATGTAGGAGCTATATTACAAAGGGCAGAGATTTGAGGCAGGATATCAATTAGGAGGCAATTTCAAGAGTAAAGATAAATCATCATGGGGGTATTTATATGGGAAAGAGCAACTCAGTGACTCAGTGGAGAGGAGGCTGAAGTTAGGAAGATTTGTCTTTATGAATTCAAATCCAGCCTCAAAGACTTACTAGCTGGTGTGACTTTGGCAAGTCACTAAAACTTGTTTGCCTGAGTTTCCTTATCTGTAAAAATGACCTAGAGAAGGAAATGACAAATCATTCTAGTATCTCTGCCAAGAAAACCCCAAATAGGGGTCATGAAGAGTTGGACATGACTGAAACAACTGATCAACAACAAATTTACTAGGATGGTAGCTGAATGAATAAAGAGAAGATGACAGAGGTAAGAGATCCTGTGGAGAGAGAATCAGCAACATGGCAATTGATTGCATGGTGGAGGGCATGGCATTAAGTAAAGGATCAAAGATGCCAGTTGAACTAGAAAGATGGCAGCACCTTCAGCAGAAATCAGCTAGTTTCGGGGCACCTAGGCAGCACAGTGAGTAGAGCACCGGCCCTAGAGTCAGGAGGACCTGAGTTCTAACCCAGCCTCAGACACTTGACACTTACCAGCTGTGTGTCCTTGGGCAAGTCACTTAACCCCAATTGCCTTGCCTTCCCCCCTCAAGAAAAGAAATCAGTCTGCTTGGAAGAAGGTTGTATTTGAGAGAAAGATAATGAGCTCTGGTTTTGGATATGCTGAATTGAAGATGCCTAGGGGTTACCCAGCTTGAAAGTGTCTTAAAGTATAGCTAGATAATCTAAGCTCCACAAGGGCAGGGCCAATGTCTTTGTATTTTCAGAACTGAGCAGAGTTCAGTGAATGTAACAGGTATCAATGCATCCTCTTCCTGTTTCATTCACTAAAGCACTGACAGGAACAATACTTTTAACGGAAATGTAAAGGTTTATAGAGCTCTTCATGTGCATGATCTAATTTGATCCTCATCATAACCCTGTGGTGTTGATGGCACAAGCATTATCACCTGGCCACATTTTGCAGAAGTTAAAATGTGAGCCTTTCCCAGTATTATAGAACACTCAGGTTTTGAGAAGCAATATGGCATAGTCCAGATCTATGGCTACAAGTCAAGAGATACAAGTTCTAGTCTTGCTGTGTGGCCTTGAATAAATTACATAACCTGTCCAGTCTTCAGTTTCTTCATCTATAATATAAGATTCCATCCAATACTAAAGCAGTAGGATTCTCTCGGTGACTTTTCACCACACTCACAAAAACAAGGATCAAATCTGGAAAGGAAAACCTGTGGTGTCTGATCGGAGATGCTGCCAATTCTTTTTTTCTCTGAACTAAGCCCTGCTTTACATCCCAAGATTGCCTGGGGGATACAGACCGCCAGCACATTAGGCAAGAGAGAGCTTAAGTCTCCAAGGTGAATGCATACATATGAGTTTCTAGCATATGAAGGCTTATTACATGGAGTATGATGACCAGCTGTTCTCCATCTCTACCGAGGAACAAATGAAAAGAAAGAGGCTTAAGCTAAAGAATTGGGGATTTAAGTGAGATACACAGAAGAGTTTTTCCACTAGCATCAATTGTTAAATACTGAAAAGGGTTGCCAAGGTCATCATATAATCTTCTCTGGCGGTCTTAAAAAGCAGGATGGATGACTATTTCTTGGGTACAGTTTAGTTGCCTGATTGAGGGGACTAGGGTGTTAGACTAGATCCCAGCAGGTTCTAGACCTCTCAAGACCCTTTCCAGTCATGTGAATCTAGGCATTGAACCCCATCATATTTGGCAAGAGTTACTTAGTTCCATATGGCAAACCATACAATTTTAATAAGATATCCTCCTTCCAATCTCCAAGTGAATTCAACAAACATTTATTAAACCCCTATTATGTATATAACAAATGTATTAGTAAAGTAGATAAGATTGCTGAGCTGTAAGGCAGAAATGCCTAGGATAAACAGGCCTCTAATGCTTCTTTGTCACATGACCCTTTGAAGGGCATTTAACTTTGTACCTGGAGTAAGTCCCTATGCCTTGTCTACTAAGGAACAGACAGATGGATTTGCTGATGTGGGAAATATTTAAAAGAAAGTAACTTCTAGAGTCACTTTCTGAAAAGAAATGGATCTCTGACTCATTGAAGTCTAGGACTGGTGTGGTCCTGAGCAAGTACTGCTAAGTTTCCCACTTCAACTTTTGTATAATCAATTGATCAATCAATCAATCAACTATTTAAGCAACACCTATTTGCCATAAAGGAAAAAAGAAATACAAAACACAAAAAAAGAAATACAAAATAAAAAAAGAATACAAAGGTGAATACAAAGAAAGAAAAAAAAGAAAGGAAGGATGGAAGGAAGGAAGGAAGGGAGGGAGGGAAGGAGAAAGGAAGGAGGGAGGAAGGAATAAGAAGAAAGAAAAGCAGTCTTTCAAGGAGCTTATTTTCTAATGGGAAAGATTATATATTACAATATTATATATTATATACACATATAATATATTATATATTACAAAATATATAAGATAAATATAGATGAAAAATGGAGATGTAATTAGCAGATTGTAGTGGGGCAGAAAAAAAGATTCCTAGAAGAGGTGAAATGGAAGCTGAGTCCTCAAGGGGGCTAGGGATTCTTAGAAAGAGGTTTAGAAAGAAAGGCATTATAAGCATGGGGGACAATAAGTGCTATTGTGAAGTGAGAGAAGATGGAAAATGTGTGAGAGAGAATAAATAGGTCAATGTTCCTAGATCATAATACCTGTGGAGGGCAGTGGTAGAAAAAGAAAAGAGAAAGAAAGAAAGAAAGAAAGAAAGAAAGAAAGAAAGAAAGAAAGAAAGAAAGAAAGAAAGAAAGAAAGAAAGAAAGAAAGAAAGAAAGAAAGAAAGAAAGAAAGAAAGAAAGAAAGAAAGAAAGAAAGAGAAAGAAAGAAAGAAAGAAAGGAAGGAAGGAAGGAAGGAAGGAAGGAAGGAAGGAAGAGAAGTCAAGAAAGGGTCAGGTTGTGAAGAGTATCAAATGCAGAACAAATAAGTTTATATTTTATCCTAGAAATAACAATAGCTAGTATTTAAATAGTGCTTTAAGGTGTAAAGAACACTTTATAAATATTATTTAATTTTATCCTTACAACAATGCTGGGAAGTATGTGCTATTATTATCCCCATTTTACTGATGAGGAAACTGAGACAAATAGAGGTTAAGTACCTTACCTAAGGTCACACAGAGAGTAAGTGTCTGAGACTGGATTTGAACTCAGGTGTTCTTGACTCCCAATCCAATTCTATATCCACTGCATATGATCCACATCATAGCTGGCCAGGAAGACTGTTGACCTGGGGGTTTCCATGGTGAAGCCTACACTTTAGGAAAATCTTTTTTGTCAGCTGAGTGGAAGATGGAGTGGGGTGGGAAGAAATGAGACAGAATGATCAATTGGAAAGCTATTGCAATCGTACAGGTGAGAGGAGATAAAGACCTGATGTTGGGTGGTGGTTGTCCAAGTAGAGAGAAGGGGACATACATGGACAACGTTGTAGAGAAAGAAATTGCAAGATTTGGAAACTGATTGTATATGCGGGGTAAGTAAGAGAGAGGATTTGAAGATGCTAACAAGCTTTTTAATCTTGGTAAGCTGAGGAGATCCCCAAGTAAGACAGTAAGAAAAGAAGGTCAAGGATAGCCTTAAGGGACACTCACTGTTAAAACAAATGACATGAATGAATTTACTAAGGAATGGTCACCCAGATAGGAGGTGAACCCACAGAGTAGAGCCATGAAAAGGAGGAGGAGATATTCTCCAGAAGAAGATGGCCAACATTGGTGCCTGCCATAGAGAGGTTAATAAAGCTGAGGGCTGAAAAAAGACCATTAAATCTGGCAGCTAAGAGATCACTGGTAATTTTGGAGAGAGATGTTTGGAGAGAGATGAATGAATGAATGAATGAATGGATGAATGAATGAATGAATGAATGAATGAATGAATGAATGAATGAATGAA
>NW_027185876.1:17967526-18019165 GCF_028583685.1 Petaurus breviceps papuanus
GAATGAATGAATGAATGAATGAATGAATGAATGAATGAATGAATGAAGTCAGAAGACAGACTGCAGAGAGTTTAGAAGAGAGTGTTAGGGGAAGAAGTAGAACCACTAAGAGTAGACATTTTTAGCCTATTAATGGAGGAGAAATATAAGATGACAGCAGCCTTCTAGAGTTGAATTTATGTTCCCAGACTCCAGTTTGTGTTCTTTTCTTCCTCTTATTATCTTGTATTTACTTATCTGTGGTCGCATCCCCCAAGCAAAAGAGTTAAATCTTTGACGATTAAATTGTTTTTAAAAAATATATATAAGTGCTTTGCGCAGAAGTTAAAACCAAAGACCTCTGATTATGTCCATGTAGAGACTTCTTTCAAAGACAAAGATTTGGGTTCAAATTCAAACTGTAACACTTACTAGCTAAAAACCCTATGATAACTTACATTCTTAGAGAATCACTGGAGGCACAGAGAGGTTGTAAGAAATGAAATTAATGTGGAGTCAGAGGAGCTAGGTTCGATTTTCACCTCCAATTCTTCCTACCTGCTTGAGCTTTGACAAGTGACTCAAGGTTTTGAAGAGGGGATGAAAAGGAGGGAATGAGCATTTATAAAGCACCTATTATGTGCCAGTCACTGCTAAATGCTTTATAAATATCTTATTTGATAATATTAATATTTTATTATTATAATTGTATTGATGATGCTGATAATATTGAATTATTATTCATATATTAAATTAAGATCCGGGGCAATATTTTTATTACCCTGAGCCTTGGTTTCCTCAATTGTATTGGTCTCTGTGGTTCCTTCCTGCACTAAAACTGTGATAGTCCTAGGATTTGCACAAGCTGGCATCTGAAAGTGGGTCTTCTTGACTCTAGACCTAGCCACTAATTTTCCTTACTTTTCCACATTGAACCTTATCTTAGACATAGTGGGGCTTAATGAATGTTGAACTGAATCAGATAGTATTTTGTCTACTACATTTCATACAGTATTCTGTTCACGGTTATGTATATGAGAAGCAATGGGGCTGCTGTGGTGGCCCATGCTCTCACCTTGGAGTCAGAACTACCTGGGTTCAAGTCTTGCCTCTGGCATATAGTTGTTGTCTATGTGACCATGAACTGATCTTTTAACCTCTGGGTATCCCAGGCAACTCACTAAGACTATAAATTTCAGAACAATTCCTGATCTGCAATGGTTGGAGAGAGTTTCCTCACCAGGAATTCCCTACATCAATGAAATCACAAGTGTAGACATTGGACATTGACATTGAAGTTATTTATGGATATCATCCTTCACTCAGAATATCAGGTTCATGAGGGCATGAACAGGGGTAGGTCTTATTCAAATTTTGTTATCTTCACCACAGCACCCACTCAGTGCTCTGCATACAATAGGTGTTTTAAAAAGTATATTGATTTAAATTTATTTTAGTGAATTAAAGGCTTATTTGTTAGTACCTTAATATATTAAATACCTTTTCTGAAAACTCAGGAGATAGCCATGTGACCACTTCAAGCAAAGTACCAGGGTATTCCACATTAAAAAAATCAGTGTGCAAAAATCCAAATTTACAAAATAAATAATTTGGGGGGAAGTTGACTTTTCTTATTTTAGAATTATTTCTTTGATTTACAAAAGATTTTTACTATAGTGTTATTTTAAGAAAAAATATAGCAACCTCCCCTGGCCTCACCCAGTTTATTTAAAAATCTGATTTGACATGTAAAAATTTAATTTATTTAATGTATTGTGTGAAGTTAGAGACACACACTCAGAAAACTAACTTCTTAGCCCTGGCCCCTTGTTTAGCCCTATGGTCTGTATAGGCAAAGTGAGTTATTCATTAACTTTAGTATGTAACCTGAATAATAAAACCGAAGTGTGTTAAATCCAAATTAGGGGTTTTAAATCACCCCCGAGTCACTTGGATTTTAGCCATTCTTATTTTCCTGGAACAAACATGACCTAAAGTTATTGTGGGACAACACTGTAAAATAAAGATCCTAATATTTCGCTCATGGGGGGGGGGGGGGGGAAGGGATGGCACAAGGAGAAAGGGTGGTTAAAAATCTTACAACTCTCTCTCTGTCTCTGTCTCTCTCTCTGTCTCTATCTCTTTGTCTCCCTTTGTCTGCCTCTCTGTCTCTCTGTCTGTCTTTCTGTCTGTCTCTGTCTCTGTCTGTCTGTCTCTCTGTCTCTGTCTCTCTCTGTCTCTGTCTCTGTCTCTCTGTGTCTCTGTGTCTCTCTGTCTCTCTGTCTCTCTCTCTCTCTGTCTCTGTCTCTCTGTCTCTCTCTCATAATGAATTGGCAGGGAGCAAGGGAATGGACCAGATGACCTCTTGAGTTCCCTCCCCTTTTAGCCTTGGGGTTTGAAAAAGTGCTTTGAGATCCCTGGGTGAAAGGCACATGGGATGAAAAGTGTTATTTAAAGGAGGGAACAAAGTACTGGTGAATAACTGTGGGATTCAAACCCGTCACCGCTTTGTAACAACCACTTAGCTCTTATTTCTCCCCAGAGATTTATGTGCTAGAGAACAGCAGGCAGCTGTCTCCAGCACTGAGGAAGCCTCCCCCTGGGCGAACGAGGGTACCATAAGCAGGCAAGATGTGGGTAAAGCAAGCTTCAGATTCTGGCCAGATCCTGTGTCTCCTAGGTTACATGTGAGGACTTTTCCCCCCTTTATAACAACAGAAAATGTATGTTCCCCAGGGACTGTTCAAACATCTGTATGAGGAGTCAGTCCTGTACCCGCACGAGTGTGCACACACAAACACACGCACCAGCCACCAGCAGGAATAGCACAGCTCTTCAAATAAATCCTCTTCAGATATTTAAAATTCATGGTACATTATTGCTGTCACTGCAGCCGCCCTGCTACAGATGTGTGCTAGCAGTCTGGAAGCAAAGATCCAGCATTCTAATTAAAACAGAGGAAGGCTATCTCCTCTCGGATTTCCTTTAGCTGTAACTCTATAAAAATCACTAGGTAATATCCAATTTAAAGAGAGTGAGTCACTAAGACTAGCAGCTGGGTGATGCAGATAGAGCAAACAAAGTTCTGGCCCCCCCTGGGGGTGTCCCAGAAAACTGTCTACCAGGAGCCCCTATATCCCACGTCACTCTCATTAGCCTGCCTGTCATCTAATCTCTCAGGGTCATGTTGAGAAGTTATGGCTATGTGTCCATATGGATGGTCCCCCTTCCCTCCAAAATGGGAAAGGAAAAAAGAACACAAGAAATAACCAAGGCTATTGTTTTATGGGGGAAAACTCATAAAGATGGGCTAAAAGTCACTGAAATCTGTGCTTTGCTGTTTTTTTACTATCATTGACAAAAAATGAAAAACAGCTGTTCTGATCTCCTTGCACACAGACTGCTTAGAGCAGAGCTGCATTGCAGATGGAATTATCTGGGAAAGGGAATCCTTCATTCAAAGCTTTGTGCACTAGAGAGCACCCTTACATGAGTTTCAATGCAATTTGTCACCCAAGCTCAGCTAAAGATACAGATCCAAAGTACCAAAGAATTGTTTTCTCCAGTGAACCCAAGCACTCCCTTGCAGAAATGTGACTCAAGTGGCGTGGTCTGTTCAACAGGACCTGCCTTCTTTCCCCAATTACAAAGTTTATAAGATCTGATGTTTGATGGTGCTAGTTTTGGAAAGCAGTTTCAGCTTTTGTCAACTACGGCATTCCAACCAGAAAACTCAGAGTAGAGCATGGATCAATGCTTGTCAAATCATTTCCAAAAGCAATTTCATGATGTGGAAGTAAGGCAGGGCAATCAGGACTTTGACATCGGACGCTGAATTTAGAGGGTTCGGATAGCAAACACTTGCAATGTTGCAGCAGCATAGGAAATGGGAAAAAAGCTTAGAACTTATGTTAGCAAGAATGGTTAGTGAAAATGGGACTGGACCAGATGGTAAGCTCCTCCACAATTCCAGTTAGCTGGGATGTCTCTGTCTCTGTCTCTGAAGTTAGTTCACTGAGTATAAGTGTCTCTAACTTCACACAATACATTAAAGAATGAGAATAATGACCTATGGACTAACTGCTCCCCCTCCCTAGTATATTTGTGAGGAAAGCAATCTGCCAGCCTTAAAGTGCCTTGTGTGGATTATTATTGATATTAATGTTGCATGGTCCCAATGGTAACCCATTTGGGGTTATCTTGGCAAAAATACTGCAGTGGTTTGCCATTTCCTTCTCCAGTTCATTTTACGGATGAGGAAACTGAGGCAAACATGGTTAAGTGATCTGCCCAGAGTCACATAGCTAGTAATTGTCTCAGGCCAGATTTGATTTCAGGAAAATGAGTTTTCCTGATTTCACACTTGGCTATGCCATCTAACTACCTAATATATAGAATGGCTCAGTGTAAAGAAGTCTGGGTTCGGAATGAGGGGAAAAAGGTTCAAATCCTGGTCAAGCCACAACCTTTCTGAGACATGAGGCCCTAGTTTTTAAAATAATACACTGACTACTTTATAAGACTGTGTGGAAAAAACACTTGCATAGAATTTAAGGCTTAAATAAATGTGCAATAGTAATATTGTACACTTATAATTAATCTATATGCATATATATATATATAAACCTAGCTGCCATGAGATAGCACAGTTATGATGAAAAGGAAATTGAGATCTAAGACAATTCCAAAAGCCTCATTATGGAAAATGATATCCAAATCCAGAGATAGAACTATGGAGTCTGAATGCAGATTGAAAACATACCATTTTCTCTTTTGTTGTTATTTTTTTGTGTGTTTTTCTTTCTCATGGTTTTTCCCTTTTGTTCTGATTCTTCTTTCACAATATGACTAATGTGAAAATATATTTAAGATGATTGTACATGCATAGCCTATATCTGATTTCTTGCTGTCTTGGGGAAGGAGAGAGAAAAAAATGGAACTCAAAATCTTATAAAAGAGAATGTTGAAAATCAATTAATTTTTTAAAAAAGAAAGAAAAGGGAATTGAGAGAGGGGTCTTGAGATTTCTCTTTTACTCACTCCTACTACTACCACTACCACTACCACTACTACACTACTACTACTACTACTACTACTACCACTACTACTACTATCACTAGCACTACTACCACTACTACTACTACTATTACTACTACTACCTCTCACTTATATTTTTCCTTCAAGACTTACAAAGTATTTTCATTATTATGAACCAGTTGGTGACACAGTAATAGATCACAGGGGCTAGAGTAAGGAAGACCTGAATTTAAATCTGCCCTCAGATGTTTACTAGCTACAGAACCACTTGCAAGTCACTTAACTTCTGTCTGCCTCAGTTTCCTTAACTTTAAAATAACAATAGCTAACATTTATATGGTGTTTATTGTGTGCCAGGCACTAGGCTAAGTGTTTTACAAATATTATTTCATTTGATCACCACAACAACCCTGGGAGGAAAGTACAATTATTATCCTCATTTTATAATTTTAATTGCAATTTATAAGTTGCAAATGTACAAATTGTATGGGGTAGCACAGGGATAGCCCTAGAGTTAGGAGGCCCTGAGTTCACATCTGGCCTCAGATACTTACTAGCTGTGTGATACTGGGCAAGTCATTTAACCCTGTTTGCCTCAGTTTCCTCATCTGTAAAATGAGCTGGAAAAGGAAATGGCAAACCACTCCAGGATCTCTGCCAATAAAACTCAGAATGAGGTCACAGAGAGTCAGTCATGACTATTGGTTCCATAGTCCCATCCTTCAAGAGCACAGGTGCAAGCTCTTCCAAAAAGCCTTCTCTGATTTTTCTAGTTGAAAGTGAGCTCATGGGGTGGCTAGGTGGTGCAGTGAATAGAGCACCGTCCCTGGAGTCAGCAAGACCTAAGTTCAAATGTGACCTCAGACACTTAACACTTACTAGCCATGTGACCTTGGCCAAGTCACTTAACCCAATTATCCTACCTTCCCCCTCCAAAAAGTGAAAAAAAAGTGAGTTCACTCACTCCAAATTTTCTTAGCACACTTTGGATCTCTCCTTTGGTTATGAACTCGAAGTATAGTTATCTGGGCAAGCCCCTGGTCATCAGGGATTACTTGGCTTCTCATCTCTATATTCCTGACACCTTGCATAGTGCCTTGGCCCTAAAAGGTACTTAGTGAATAGAAGTTGAATTAAATTTTTCCCTGGGATGGTTAGGTGGCACAGTGAATAGAGAGCACCAACCCTGGAGCCAGGAAGACCTGACCTCAAACACTTGACACTTACTAGCTGTATGACCTTGGTCAAGTCACTTAACTTCAATTGCCCTGCTTTCCCCCCCAAAAAAAGAAAAATTTTCCACTCAGTTTTCTCAACTGTAAAAAGTAGAATGAGAATAATGACCTGTGGACTAACTGTATTCCCCCCCCCTTCCCAGTATGTTTATCAGAAAAGCAATCCACCAGCCTTAAAGTGCCTTGTGTGGATTATTATTTTTTTTAAAGCAATTGGGGTTAAGTAACTTGCTCAAGGTTACACGGCCAGTTATTTCTGGGTGTGGTGCTAAGTATCTGAGCCCGGATTTGATCCCAGGTCATCACGACACTGGAGCCGGTGCTCTTACTTGCTGTGCTACCTGGCCTCCCTGAGTGTGGATTATTATTGATATTAATATTGCATGGTACCAAGCTAGTCTCTTCAGGGGATACAAATTATAACTGGCATACCATATGTGTTGCCTATTTGATACAAAGAGTAACTGCAAATTGATTTACCTTGCAAAGAAAAGTGATTCACTTTGGAAAGGCTTATTGAAGCCTCACAACAATCCTAGGTGAAAGGTATTATGGGAATTATCTCATTTGTGCAGTTCTTTAAGCAATTTTGTCCTAACAGCCCCATAAAACTGAAAAATATATTTATAATACTCTGCACTTTATAGATAACTAAACTGAAGTTCAGAGAAATTAAATTGACTTGCCTTCAGTGAGTATGAGAGGTGACTTCAACGCTAGGTTGTCCTGCCTTTGAAATTTCACATTCTAACCACTGTCCAACACTGCAACAGAGCAGGTCCTTATTGCCTGACTGTCCGACGGGCTGCCTATAGCAGTTGTTCCTGACCTTAGAGAATTTACAGCCTCATATGGAAGGTAAGGGTGCTTACCAAGTAAATGCTCTATGCCCCCACAGAACTGCAAAACGTTCTAACAAAATATATATCTTTGGAATTAACTTACACAGACTTTAGGCCTCTAAAATGAGCAAAACCTTGCCTACTTGCCTCTAATATTATCAGCTTATTTATGTGTATGTACATATATACATACTTATACATTTATATGCATGCATACATATATGCATGTTGTACAATCATACATATTTATATGTTATATGATTCATCCAAAATTATAGGAAGATGAAACCTTGGAGGTCAGCAAGCCTAACCTCCTACCACATGTAGGAATTGCCCCTACCATATATCAACCTGTGCTTATAGCAGTGCTCCCTGGGGTATCACATTCCACTGTTGGACAGCACTGGTTTTTAGAAATTGTTGAAAGAAATTCAAAGGAGTGGAATTCTTGAATCCCAAAATGGCAGAGATGGATGGAAGGGACCTTGGAGATGTTCAGCAGCATTTTTGTCTTTGTCTTCTCCGGGGCTAGCACAGTCTGGCAAATCAAGGTGTTTCATACATGTTTGTTGGGCTGAATTAGAGGTCTCTCAGGCCCCCCTTGTTTTACAGGTGAGGAAGCCGGTCCTAGAGATGGGCATGCTGTCACATAGCTAGTCAATAGTGGAGTCAGGGCCTGAAAACCAGTCCTACGATTCTAAGTCACTGCTGCCAGTGTTTAGAAGATGGAGGGATCCATGTGAACTGGTGAGCCACAGGAGGCTTGGTGGGGGAAGTGGCTCCTGATCTTGACCTTGTAAAAAGGCCAAAAGTAAACTAAGAGGAAACAGAAAGGCCCAGTGTTTGGGATTGAGTTTCCACATGATTTTTTAAAGTGAGATGATAAAAATGAACTTTTATGGTTATTATGAACATCTCTTTCACTTTTTCATAGGAGCCTCTTACAAAAACATTTGTTTTCATTTTGGAAGCACTGAAAATCACACATAGAAACCTGTGGTATTGTCTGGGTGTAGAAGTAAGGAAAATGACCCAGGGCCAGTGGAAAATTATCAAAAGGCAGAACAAGAAGGAAGTGACATATTCAACAAGGGAAGGGTCTATCAAGCCTGTAACTGAGGCTCTCAAATCTTGAGTGCCATACTGAGGTTCCCTCTCCTGCCCCCAGTCAGTAACAGCCTTCACTTACTTCAGACTTCTCAAAACCCTTTTTTTGCACCTTTCTATGCTGTACTTGGCATTGTATTGTTTAGTGTCACTATTTTCTATGTATGTATGTAATATTTGTCTACTAGATTGTAAGCTGCATGAAATCAAGAGCTAACCTCCCAGTCCAGCACAATGCACACAGCACACTGCATACAGTGATCATTTAATAGATGTTTCTGGGGCAGCTAGGTGACTCAGTGAATAGAGCATCAGCCCTGAAGTCAGAAGGACCTGAGTTCAAATCCAGCCTCAAACACTTGACACACTAGCTGTCAGTCACACTAACCCCAATTGCCTTTTCTTCCCCCCCCCTACAAAAAAAATAGATGTTTCTTGGTTTTTTTTTTTGGAGGGGGGTTGCTTTTTGGAGGGAGGGCAATTGGGGTTAAGTGACTTGCCCAAGGTCACATGACTAGTTTTTTTTGTCTGTGTGTTGTGTCTGAGGCTGCATTTGAACTCGGGTCCTCCTGACGCCAGGGACAGCACTCTATTCACTGTGCCACCTAGCTGCCCCGATGTTTCTTAAAATTAATTGGAGCACCTTGGTGGCTCTGAGTTCAAATCTGGCCTCAGACACTTACTAGCTGTGTCACCTTGGACAAATCACTTAACCCTGTTTACCTCAGTTTCCTCATCTGTAAAATGAACTGGAGAAGGAAATGGCAAACCATTCCAGTATCTTTGCCAAGAAAACCCCAAATGGGATCATGAAGAGTTGGGCATAACTGAAAAAACAACTAAAGAATCACAACAATAACAAAATAAATTAAATTGACTTATGTGTGGGATATGAAGAGACATCAAAGTAAAGTTACATTCTAAAATACCTAAGCAGTGTTTGTTTGGTATTTAACTATTTTAAAGTCCCTTCCTACTGTTCCCACAAAGCAAATACAATTGGAGGTGCTATTATATCCAATAAGCTGATCGACTCTTAGAGCACTTAGATAGTCAACATACTGTTAACCTCTCATTCAATTCAATTGCACATAATTCAGTAATTAATTATTAAATATCTATAAGGTGCTAGATGATAGACTAAGTTTAGATAAGATAAAAATTCTGCCCCTGTGGATTAACTGATTAATTAATTAATTAATTAATTGATTAATTAAATCAAGATGAAAATTCAACTGACTCTAAACCAACTATTTCTCCAAATTTTTCTATTTCTATCAAGAAGTTCCCTAGCTTTCTAGTCACCTTTGGAGTTTGAAATGTCCCAGGTATCTTTGAATATTCCCTCTCTCTCAGCCATATTAGCTGCCATTTCTTGTTTATTTATTTCCTTGATATCTCTCACATCCAAACTCTTCTCTCCATAATTCTAGTTCACAACCTTATTCCCTCCTTTCCTAATTGGTCCCTTAATTGAACCCCCATAGGTTCAACTTTTGTCTCCAGGAGGATGACTCCCCAATTTATCTATATCCGGTCCTATTCTACCTCCTGAATTCTAGTTATTCATTGCCAAATACCTACTAGGAATCTCCAACTCATTGTTCTTCAAACAATTTAAACTCAACATTTCCCAATTAGAAATTATCTTTATCATCTTTATCATTTTCTTCACCCCTTACTCCCTCCTTACCGCTTCACTTCCCCCTACTATACACACACACAAAGGAAAGGAGTAAAAAATAACCTCTTCCCTTTTCTTATTTTTTTCCTGTTTCTATGAATACCACAATCCTTCTAATTATCTTGGTTCAAAATATCTGAGTTATTCTAAACTCTTCCCTCTCCTCTGCTCCCCCCCCCCCCACACCTTATTGAATCCAATCCAAAAACAAACTTTTGTTTCTCTATTCACAACTTATCTTGTATCCATTGCCTTCTTTCCACTTACAGGGGCACCACTTGAATCCAGGCCCTCATCAACTTTCTCCTAGGCTGTTGCCATAGCAATTTAGTTTATCTCTCAGCATTTAGCCTCTTCCTGTTGCAATTCATCCTCCACACACTTCTCAAATTGTTATTCCTAAGGCACAGATCTAGCCATGCTATTCTTGGGCTTTTTGAGCAGAGCTCCAGCCTCCAGAATAAAATACAGACTCCTCACTTTGGCTTTTAAAGTCCTCACAAAGTAGAAATTTACTGTACCGTATTCCCCTTTTCACCTTCTGTCTTCCAGTCAAACTGGTCTTTTTGCTGCTCCTCCTAAGCAACATCCCCTTTCCCTTCTCTGTTTTTTTACAGAGGTTCTGCCCCATTGTTATAATTCATCCCCTCTTTACCTCCAACTTGTAGAAGCCCCTGCTTCCTTAAACTCAATTCAAATGCCACCTTTCATGGGAAGCATATCTTGATTCCTGTCCCTTCAACCCCTTCCCCCAGCCAAGTACTATTGCCTTCTCCCCCAAATTACCTCTTATCTACTTTGAATATATTCTATAATTTTTCCCTGTGTGCATATGTCCCACCCATAGAATGAAAGCTTCTTGAGGTCAGGATTGCTTTTGATTTTGTTTGCCCATGAATCCTAGTGCTTAGTACAGAGTCTGGCAATGAGGTGGTACCATAGTGCATAGAACACTGAGCCTGGAGTGAGAAAGACTTGAGTTCAAATTCAACCTCAGACACTCACAGGAGGTATGACCCTGGACAAGTCACTTAACTTGTTTCCATTTCCTCATCTGTAAAATGGAGATAATAATAGCACATACCTCCCAGGATTGTTCTGAGGATCAAATGAGATAAGAATTGTAAAGCATTTAACATGTTATCTGGCACATGGCAAGAGCTATATAAGTATTAGCTATTACTATTAACAGATGTTTAATAAACGTTTATAGAATAAAAGAATGAATAACCTCCAAGGTTCTTCCCAGATATGAGATGCTATGACTGTCTGACTTCAGGCAAGCTACCCAACTTCTTGGGATTAGTTTCCTCATTCATAAATGCAGAGTTGGACTTGATGCTTCTCAAGAAGTGATCTGCAGGGGGCAGCCAGGTGGTGCAGTAAGAGTGCCGGCCCCGTAGTTGGGAGACCTAGGATCGGTTTTGGCCTCAGATACTTGGCACCCACACAAAGTAACTGGCCATGTAACCTTGAGCAAGTTACTTAACCTCAATTGCTTTAAAAAAAAAAAGAAGTGGTCTGCAGACCCCTGGGTGTCCCTGAGAAGCTTTCATGGGGTCTGCAACATCAATACTATTTGTATAATAACAATACAATAAGAAGACATTATTTTCCTTTTAAAAATATTTATCCTTTTTCCAACTTAGAGGCAGTAGATAGAGTATTAGGCCTGGAGTCAGAAAGACCTAATCCATCCCTGAGCACTTACTAGCTTTGTGACCCTGGACCAATCACTTAACTTCTCTCTAAGTCAGTTTCCTTGACTGTGAAATAAGAATAATAATAAAGAATCAAGAACCTCCCAGCATTCTTGTGAGGATCAAATGAGATAATATTTGTAAAGAACTTAGCACATTACTTGGCACATAGTAAGTATCTAATAAGTGCTTGTTTTCCTTTCCCCTCCTCTTATAATTAAAACATGAAGGATGAATCAGAGGAAAAGAAAAATAATGGATTTTGATGCATTTTTTAAAAAGTTCTAGTCAAAAGATTATATTCATAATAACCAAGCTGGATTTATTACAGGATGGAAGAATGACACACCATTAAGGAACAACATAATCACATTAAAAAGAAAAATAATCAGCACTCTGTGATTGAAACCATTGATAAAATATTGCACCATCTTAACTTATATCAGTGCTCTAAAAAGCACAGACTGGGTGGCAGCTAGGTGGCGAAGTGAATAGAGCACCAGCCCTGGAGTCAGGAGGATCTGAGATCAAATCCAGCTTCAGACACTTAACACTTACTAGCCATGTGACCTTGGGCAAGTCACTTAACCTCAATTGCCCTGCCCTCCAAAAAGCAAAAATAAATAAATAAAAATAAAAAGCACAGACAAGCTATTTATTACTATTAAAAAGTATATATTTAAAACTGAAAGTTGGCATTATTGGCAATGGAGAAACACTAGAAGCTTTCAACATAAATATAGTAGGAAAGAATTATTGATTGAAATAATTCTAGAAATGATAATAGTAGCAATAAAATGAGAAAAATGAATTAATGACAAACATCAGGAATAAGAGACAAAATGATTTCTATTTGCAGATGACTAGATATTCAGTACTTAGAAAATCCCAGAGAGCCAGAAAAGAAGCTAATGGAGACAATTAGTAGCTTCAGCAAAGTAGCAAAATACAAAACAAATCCTTAAGATTCTTTCCCAATTCTATCTGGCAATATTGAAAACCAGAATGAAATGATTGAGAAATCCCACTCAAAATAACTCGGAGGTAAATGAATATCTGAAAGTCAGTCTACTAAGACACACTCAAGATTTATGTAAAAGCAATTCAAAAACATTTTTTATAGAAATAAAGGTTGACCTAAATAAATGGAAGTATATTTACTGACCATTTGTGGCCATGCCACTATAATAAAATGAAAATAATTTATATATTTAGTACTATATCATTCAGACTACCAATAGATTACCATTTAGAGCTAGACAGATTAACTTATTTCAAAAAAAAATCCATTTCATGAAACACAAAGTCAAGAATCTTCTTTCTCAAGAAAATAGAAAAAGATGGAAATTACAGGAGAATTGCACTTAAGACTTCAAACTAAATGAGAAAGATATGATCATCAAAACTACATGATAGTAGTTAAAATAGAAAAATAGATCAGTGGAACACAGAAACTAATCATGATCATGAATAATTAAATTCTATATCTATGTAATTGATAGATTCAAGAACAAAACCTACCTACGGAAGGATCCCCTTATCAATAAGAATGTCTTGAAAGGGCGGCCATGTGGTGCAGTGAGTAAGAGTGCCAGCCCCAGCATCAGGAGACCCGGGATCAGTTCCGGCCTCAGATACTTGGCACCCACACAAAAATAACTGGACGTGTAACCTTGAGCAAGTTACTTAACCCCAATTGCTTTAAAAAGCAAAAAAGAATGTCTTGAAAAACAAGAAATCGGTTTGGCAGAAAATGTTTAGACCACTATCTTATACCATATATTACATTAGTTTCCAAATGGATAATCAGCCCAAGTATAAAAGATCACATCATACAGAAAATGAAAGGAGATATTTCTTTTTTTTTTGCCTTTTGGAGGGCAATTGGGGTTAAGTAACTTGTCCAAGGTTACACGGCTAGTTTTTGTGTGTGTGTGTGTGGGGGGGGAGGTGTTAAGTGTCTGAGGCCGAAACCAGACTCAGGTCCTCCTGACTCTAGGGCTGGTGTTTTACTCACTTTGCCACCTAGCCCCCCCTAAAAGGAGATATTTCTTAAAGAGATACAAGTTGATTAGGGTGAGAATATACTTCCAAACAAGGGATTCAGGGGATTCCTAAAGGTAAAATAATAAATAATAAAATTTAAAGTACGTGAAATTGAAAGCTTTTGCACTAACCAAACCAATGCAATTTGGATAAGAAGGAAAACTAATTAGGGGGGCAAACCTATGTATCAAATATCTCTATTTAAAGTCTGACATCCAAAATACAACATAATTAATAGAAACATATAAGGCCAATAGAAAACTAGCAAAAAGGACATACACTAGGTAAGAACATATCTTAATCAATCAAAAGTCTTATACCAAGTGGGAAAAGGTTTTAAGTCT
Organism: Petaurus breviceps papuanus; assembly: GCF_028583685.1. NCBI lineage: Eukaryota > Metazoa > Chordata > Mammalia > Diprotodontia > Petauridae > Petaurus > Petaurus breviceps. The sequence goes on from NW_027185876.1 coordinate 17,981,501, forward strand.
TTGAAACTCATTGGATGAAAGGAAATGATACAAGACAGGAATTCTGTTCTGATAGGCAGCAAAACCTGACCATGTCCCAGAAATGATTCCAAATTATCAAATGAGTTAAGAGTTGATTTGGGGGAAGGAGGTGAGGAGAGGAATTCCAGAAATTTGAGCAGATGGATGATTAGGGAAATTTGAAGAGCAAAGTTAGGACTGAGCTATAAAACAAAGAAGCTATTAAAGAGGGTCATTAGCTCTACAAACACCTCTGAGTAGAAAATTCAAGTTGAGTGAAGTCCCAAGGAAAGGATGGCTTTTTTCCTCAGCTTTCCCCTTGGATGTTTGTCTATTGACAGAAACTATAATAGGATCTCATTTCATTACTCGAAGTTTTCCAGTAAACTGAATTTTGCCTTATCCACAAAGAGACCATAGATTAGCTAGAAATAAGTATAAATCTAAACTTAGGCAGAGAACCCAACCTCTGCCTACATGTTAGGAATTTTCCTAATTGGGGGCTCAGAGCAATTGTGAATGAACTCATCATGTTTTAAATTTTGTAAAGCTGAAGAGGAGAGAAGCACTTGAACCTGACTTAAGTGGACTAATTATTGTAACAGGGTATTAAAGAACTACTACACAATTACTGTAACAATGTCAACAACAATAACAAAAAACACAATAAAATCAAACTCAACATTATGTGATAAAAAAACCAAAAAATTAAAAAAAAAACGTAGTGTTATTATAATGGCTGAACTTTGCCAACAGAAGAAATGTACCTCCCTCTTTTTTGCTGGAGAAGTGAGGGCCAATTGGTATAGAATACTGTATTCTGTCAGATAGAGTAAATGTATTGGTTGGTGTTGCTCAATTACAAAGGAAGACTTATTTGGTAAAAATGTATCTAGAAATAACTATTAAGAAAAAAATGAATAAAATTTTAAAACGTTTTAATGGTACAAGATGAATAATTCTGATAAGAGAAGATAATTCTACCACACAAAGGGGAGGAAAAAAATAGGAAAAGTGGCCATGTCCCTGAGTGGAGTGAATCCCCCATGGAATCAAGTAACTACTTCCTGGCTCAGGAGAATGCTTACTCTCCCACAAAGAAGTAGGCAGGATAAGGGTTCCAGACAAACAGGAATCCTAGGTTGCTGTTATAAGCAAATCAAACAAATTGACCTATCAGTGCACCCAACTCTAATATGCAGGTCCTACGCAATTAGAGGAAAGGATATTGCACATTTACTGTTCTTCCTTTCTAAATATTTGTTTGGTAGGGAAAGGGTTAGTTGGAAACAAGAGTAGCTATTACAGATCACTTTAAGAGTCCTCCTATAGAAATACATGTATTGCTTTGACTGTATTTTTTCAAACAGAAGTTTATTGACCTAATTTATCAGAGGATTGACTTACAATTTGTTTAATAAATAAATAAATGTCTCCAACATGCTAAACACTGTGTAGGACATAACAGAAATCTGGTCCTTATTCTTTAGGAGCTTACAATTTAGTGACTTAACTAAAAAGGAGGAAGAAGAGGAGGAGAAGAAGAAAGAGGAGGAGGAAAGGGAGGAGGAGGAAGAGGAAGAAGAAGAGGAAGAATAATAATAAGAAGACAAAGAAGAAGAAGGAGGAGGAGGAGAAGAAGAAGAAGAAGAAGAAGAAGAAGAAGAAGAAGAAGAAGAAGAAGAAGAAGAAGAAGAAGAAGAAGAAGGAGAAGGAGAAGAAGAAGAAGAAGAAGAAGAAGAAAGTAGGATGTGGAGGAGTAAACATGGATAGGGAATGGAAATGAGTTTTTTCTGATTTAAGAATGTTTTTCAGATGCACAGGGCCATTAGAAATTATACACCTTGACCCCTTGTTTTACGTGCTCTCAAGCCTCAGCCCTTCACCCTTCATGTCTTTAGTTCCCAGATAAGCCCCAGGTTGCCTTATGCCCAGTCCTTCTAAACAGGATCTTTCTCGAGGTGCCAGTGGTGGACACCTGACACCTTATCCAGAAGGCAGGGGTCTGTTTCATGAAAGTAAATACCCAGTGTGGTTGAGGCCATTTTGGAGAGATGCAGACCTGCGATTTCATCTATGTGAGGAATTTTTAGTGTGGAAGAAACCTCCACTGATACAAGAACTTCTACTTGTCAAAAACCTACTGTCTTGAAGAGTTTTGCTGAGATTTAACCCTGTCCACACAGCTAGAATATGTCAGAAACAGGTGTTGACCCAGGACTTCCTGAGACCAAGGCCAACCCACTATCCTAAACCATTTGGCTAGGTCAGTCAGAGGTCATCACATTAGGTGAGGGTTGTGACCAGCAGATTGGATAAACAAAGTTAAATAGTACTGAATGAGTAAATACAGGTATAAAAGGGAGATCAGAATGTGCTCTCCATTTCTAGAGTAGAGCTTGAACCAAGTCATTGTGTTAGGGATCCTTCAACATTCCTCAGAGTCCATTGAGCTGAGGCTTGTGTTGGACAATTATACTTCATTAATTATTGGGAGATGCCAAAAGAAACAAAGTTGGATGGAACTTCCAGTATGCATCCCCACAAAATTAAATCTCCAATGCAATGAAAGACCATGAGGACCACAAAGGTGTCAGTTTCCATATGATATCATGCTTCCTCATCTTAACCAATAAATTCTCATCTCTGGAATTTTAATATAATTCCCTGTGGGCTCTGATTTCCAATAGACTGTTCTGTCATCATTCTTATATTGATGTCTTCATTGAAGAAATCAAAAGTTACCTTCTAGGTTATTTCCAGGACTGGTTATCTCCAGTTATCTCAACTTTCCCTTTATGTGGACTTTGTGTCCCTTCAATGGCTCACTCCTCCCCTCCCCTTCCCACTCCTTTCCTCTCCTGTCCTTGCCAAGTACTCATGCCATCCCTCATCTTCTCCTTATTTCAAATAAATCTCAGTAAAATATCTAATGTAATTCCTTCATACTTTATTATGAATTAAAATCAGTGCTCTAGGAAATATGCCAGTATATCAAGGACCCATGATTTGATTTGTATGGGAACTCCTTATATGTGAGCTCCTTCCTCCAAGATAGACCTGAATCCAACTTTTCATATATTATACATTCAGGGAGTTGCTTGAAACTCAAAAGAGTTAAGTAATTTACCTCTGGTCACATAGTTAATAAGTATCAGAGGTGGAATTTGAAACCAAATCTCTATTCTAAGTTTCACATTCTATCCACTCTGCTATACTCTCCATTCTTCTCTGGATATTTGCATTTTAGCTTTGAATCCAATACCTGAGACTTTGTATTTAAGGAAACACTGGGATCTGTGTGAAGGTGGGGAAGCCCTTGGAGAGCAAGAAGACCTTTCTTGGGATCTTTAAAATCATACTTTTTAGATGGCCATCTACTCAAGCCATATCTAAAGTTGGCCCTGGGTGTGTGGTTGCTTGGGAACCAACTAAAGAATGGGAAGTAAGATCTTCTGATGATTTTTGGCATATTCACTAGCCAGTAGGCCATGCTCTCTCTCACAGAAAGCCTTTAATACCACAGGATGGAAGGTATTCTCTGTCTGAAAGATATCATTATTGAATAAAAGGGGAAAAAAACAGAAAAAGGGCATCAAAGCCTAAACAAATAACATCAGCATGAAATCTTTAATGAATGTCTCATCCAACGCGATCCAGCGAAATCCAAAAGGTTTTAGCAAAAGATGCCTTAAACCCAGTTTATACTGCAAATCATCCATGAAGAAAAGTCAACACCAAGTTAATCCCCATTTAATAATTCAGTTTCAGGATGTTAAAACATATTTCTTTCTTGGAGCCTCTGCATAGGTGGCTGCTAACAGGGCAACTGAGAAAAAGTTCTGGAAGTCTCCAGAAAAAAATATTACTGTCATTATTATTAGCAATAATAATAATGCAGTGATTTAATATCATTCCTTTCAATATCTGATACTGTACTTCACTCTTCCACTATTGAGATAAATCATAGTGAAGCAGCAGCCGGAGTTGAGGTCAAAGGATCTAGGTCTTGGTTTAGACCCTGGCTCTGTTACTGACCTCCTCAGTGACCCTGGACAAATAGCAACATGGTACAGTAGAAAGGGCATTGGCTCTAGAGACAGAGGGCCTGGGTTAAAATCCCATTTTCAATGCTCATTACCTATGTGACCTTGTCCAAGTCCCTTAACTTCCCTGGGCCTCAGTTTTACCATCTATAAAATGAGAGGATTGGAGTAGATGAATATGAAACTACTTCTTTCCTTTATGGGTCTCAGTTTCCTTGTTGGTAATAATAAAGGGTCAGAACAAAATTATTTCTTCTGGCTATACATTATTTGATTCAAAGATTTCCTGTGTTTTCCCACTACCTTCTTCTACTTCAGCCATTTCCATTTTCTAGGACCTTTTTTTCTTCCCTCAAGACTTCCCTACCAAATTATCCCTCAGGCTCCCTGCATCCCCACCACCAGATGATTCTTAAGCTTGGTTTGGGAGTTGGGCTCTACCCTAGGATGACTTTAAGAATATCAACATGGGGCAGCTAGGTGGTGCAGTGAATAGAGTACTGGCCCTGGAGTCAGGAGAACCTGAGTTCAAATCTGACCTCAGACACTTCACACACACACACACACACACAAAAACTAGCCGTGTGACCTTGGGCAAGTCACTTAACTCCAATTGCCCCTCCAAAAATTAGAGTATCAGCATCCCATCTTTACATAAGAGGAAAACCAATTGTTTTGGAGATGAGTCAATAAAGAAAATGCCAGGATTCATTATAGATTATTAAGTAAATAAAAATACTGGAAATGATGCTAAAGGTAATAAATGATGAGGATGGTAACATTTATACAGTGCTTTAAGGTTTGCAAAGTGCTCTACAAGCATTATCTCATTTTATCTTCACAAAAATCCAGGGAGGTAAATACAGTCATTATCTCCATTTTACATATGAGGAAACTGAGGCAGGCAGACTTGTTCAGGGTTCTAGAGCTAGTACGTGTCTGAGGTCAGATTTTAACTCAGGTGTTTCTGACTCTAAGCCCAGTGCTTTATCCACTATGCCCTCTAGTTTCCTATGTAATAGGTAGAGACAGAGTCAGAAAGGCCTGGATTCAAGTTCCCCCTCAGACACAGACTTTCTGGGTGACTCTGCCCATCACTTATCTTTCAAGGTCCCAGGCAACTTTCTAGGATTATAAACTGCAAACAAGTCACTGATTAGTCTAGGTGGAACCAGTAGTTCTCTACTCTGAAGAAATCACAGTTTCAGCCAAGAAAAAAAAGATATTAAACTATAGTCACTCCAAACTGTTTCAATGTTTCAGTTTACTTGACTTCAGATTCAGCTCTGAGGAGGCTGTACCAGGTCGCTGAGATCCCTTATTCTCCTTGGTTGCTCTGGGACATCTACCCCTGACTATCTGGATCTATTGGTTAGTTTGTGGCTGCTGTTTATGAGGGCAGTTCCCCCAAGAAGACCCAGGGTCACAAGCTGTTTGTTATCGAGGCAGGTCTTGCTGAATGCTGCCAAAATGGCAGCTCCCAGGCCAGCGCCTCCCACCATCACAGGATTAGTAGTCTGTTCAGTATGCCTCTATCATTACCCCCCAGCCAAAGGAGCTGGCCACCCCAGTGGCCTGTTACAGACCTGGGATATTGTACTCAAAGCTGCCTCTGTAAGGTAAGCAAGAATGTATGTGTGGCCCATGGACAGACCCTTTCATGAATCTTATTTTCCCTAGCTTCTGGAGAGGAAAAATAGGTTAGATTACCTCAATGTTTATCCCTTCATGAGAACCTGGACCCAGCCATTGTAGATTATTCATCTGCTTTGGATGATAAGGTCATAGATTAGGAGTGGACAGGACTTTAACAGAAAACAAGGGTCAAAATGGCAAAGTGGCTTAACCAAAGTGACATCCCCCACAAGTGACAAGGGGGTAGACTTTAAATCCAGTGTATTCTCTATCTCCCTTCTCTTTTCTCTTCTCTCCCTGGTGCCTCAGTCTTTTGGTCACTGGGGGAGCACAGATAGCAGGGTTCCTCTGCAGCACAGAATGGGCCTCAGAAGGGGCACTCTGTGAATCCACAGTGTCTGCCATATTTGGGGAAGACGTGAATTTTCATAGTTCACCCCAAAGCAGCCTAAGCTTATCACTCTGCCCACAAGGAGCCCCCTGGGTGCCCAGATAGCACATTCAACTGTACAAAAGGAAATTAAAAGCAAATTTGCATCACCTTTCATCCATGCTAGAGCTCCCGGTGTTAATTTGCATGATATTTGAATAGCACTTGCATGTAATATTGTTGACATGAGCAGACCTCTCACAACCTCTCTTTCTTCACTCTTTCTCTGATCCTTCCCCATACCTATAATCTCACCATCTCTGACCTAGCATGAACAACAACAACAAATAACCATAAGCTCTTCGATGATCCATCTGTTCCAACCCCCTCGTTGCATAGATAAGGAAACTAAGGTCTAGAGATGTTAAATGACTTTTCAAAGATCATCTAGGTAGTAAGAGGCAGTAGTTGAACCCGGGTCCTTTGTTTCCAAATCCCGTTTTCTTTCCACTACATCCCTTCATCAAGATATGAAACTGGTCCCCTCATGAAAAGTAGACTCTTGAGGAAATGGGTGGAGGGAAGCTATATTTTCAAAGGAATGGGGAGCAAAGGATCATGGGTACGGGCCCCTGCTATGGAAGGCTGGCCTGAATGAGGCCCTGGGATACAATATAACTTCCTCTCCTTAGCTTTTCAAATGCTCTATAAACTGGACACAACTAATCTTTCCAGAGTCCGTGGACACTCTGAAATCAGCCAAATTAGCCTTCTTCATGTGATACTCCATCTTCCCTCTCTATGCCTTGGAAGTGACCATCCCCCCATTCCTAGAATGTAGTCCTTCCCAATTCTGTCTCACAGAGTTCCTCTCTTCCTTTAAAAAATTAGGTCAGATACAGCCTTCTGCATAAAGCCTTTCCTGATCCCCCAAACTGCTGGTGGGTGCCCTCTCCCAAACTACCTTATATACAACATATAAATTATGCACATAGATGTTCGTATATTTATGAATATGCATATATATGTATATATACATACACATATACATATGCACATATATATGTAAACAAATACCTATATATTTATTTATTCACTTCGTACATTACACACCCTGAAAGATTACTCCACTCCTATGTCATCCTTCTCCAAGTGGTGAGTTACTCCAAGAGCCTCCATTTTTAGGAAGTGCCCAAATTAGCCATTCTCACTCTTCCATTTCTTCAGTAGCCTCTTGTCACTGCTCCTGCTTTCCAGACCTCTCCACTAGCCCCCTTCCATGGTACATCCCCCCTACTATGGTATATCCCTTCTTCTCCCTTTGATGTCCCTTTTATGTATGATCTTCCCTTATTAGAATGAAAGCTGGTTGAGGTCAATTTATGCTTCTGTCCATAGCCCCAGCACTTAGCACAGTTCTTGGCACATAGTAAGCATTTAATAAATGAGTGTTAATTGACTGACTGAATGAGAATCTTGGTATCAGAAGGCATCTTAGAGGTCATGTAGTATAAGTTTTGCCTAAAGTAGAAATACCTCCTGCAGCATCCTCAAGAAGTGGCCATCTAGAGTCTGTTTGAGCATGTCCAGTGAGAGGGAGCTCACTAGCTGCCAAAGTCACACATTCCAGTCCTTTTGAACCCATTCCAACACCATGGACAGATCTGCCCCAAATTCCATCTTACTGCATGGAATTGGAAATTCCTCCTCCAATCCAAAAGAATGGTGTACCTAAGTACTCCCACAAAGATATCCTCATTCATCTCACATCATGGGACTTTTCTCAGTATGAGGATAGTTGAAGGGAATATATATGTATGTATATCTATCTATCTATCTATCTATATGTATGTATAGGAGGGTGTATGTGTGTATACATACATAAGTGAGTGTGTATATGTGTGCACATGTATACATAGACAGAGGGAAAAGGATAAGTTGAATAGGAAGGGATGATATCTAAAAAATAAAATTAAGAGATGAGAGGGGAATATAATGAGAGGAGAAAATGAGAGATAGAATAGGGCAAATTATCTCATATAAAAGAGGAAAGAGAAAATTGCTACAATGGAGGGGAAGAGCAGGAAGGTGAAAGGGAATGGGTCGATCTTACTGTCATTGAATTTGACTTAAGGAGGGAATAACATACACACTCAATTGGGTATCTTTCTGTACAGGAAAACAGGGGGGAATGGGATAAGAAGGGGGATGATAGAAGGGAGGGCAGATTGGGGGAGAGGGTACTTAGAAGCATATATGTTTGAAAAGGGACAGGGTCAAAGTAGAAAATAGAATAAATGGAGGGAGTGGGATAGGATGGAGGGAAATACAGTTAGTCTTTCACAATATAACTACTATGAAAATATTTTGCATGACTACACATGTACCTATACTGAATTGCTTATATTCCCAGTGGGGGTGGGTGAAGAGGGAAGAAGGGAAAGAATCTGGAAATCAAAGTTTTAAAAACAAATGTTAAAAAAATAAAAGAAAATTTAAAAAAATAAAATATCTTACATCATGGTCTAATGGATGTAGCCCTGGCCTAGGAGTCCAGACATCTAGATCTTATCCTGGCTTTTCTGGTACCTATCCATGTGAACAGTTACTTAATCCCTCTGGGTCTTGATTTCCTCACCTGTAAAATGAGCTGGCTGGACAAAAAGATCTCTGAGGTCCCTCCAAGATCTAACATTGGATGAGTCTATGAACCACTTAAATCTCTTACTCTCCACACAATTAAGTCCCTTTAGTTCAGTCATGTTACCAAACTAAAAATAAGAGTATTGACTTCAGGGACATCACTGGTCATGGAGGAGACAGAAAATGGGTCTCCCCATACATACAAGCTAACCATTCCCAGACAACTATGCACCCACATGAAAAATCTCTTCCCTTACTCCTCCATTTTCATAGAGGGGAAGAAAAAGGGGTCCCAATGTGCTCTTCTGGCATCCAAGATCATAGTCATAGTTCGGAGTTTACTGTAAAAGGAAAACAAGTCAGTATCTGGGCTAGCAGTAAAATGATATTAGTGAGTTAAATTGATTATGTTTCTTATTTTTAAGAAAAAATTCCCAAGGTCCAAGACTCAAGTCTTGACTCCCTGAAATGTCTTTACTTTTATCAAAGTGAAAGGACTTTTTACTTTGGGAGAGGACTTAGCTGATAAAGGACACCCTCTGACAGGTCCTGCTAAATTGGGAGTGCTTTGGGTAGACGCTCATCTTTTTCAGGACCAAACTAAGTAATAACAATTTCTCTTTAAGCAGCATTTCACAGTCTTGAAACACCCAACAATACTTTGTGCCCCCAAAGAGATCAAAGAAAGAATAAAAGGACCCATGTGTACAAAAGTGCTCATAGCAACTTTTTTTGTGGTGGCAAAAAATTGGAAACTTAGGGGAGTGTTCATTTTCTAGAGAATGATTGAACAAACGTTGGTATATGAATGTAATGGAATACCATGGGAGAGTAAGAAATGATGAAAGGGATAGTTTCAAAGAAACTTGTAAAGGCTTGTAAGATCTGTGGCAAAGAGAAGTAAGCAGAGGGGTCCTGTATATAGTAACAACAACACTGTAAAGACAAACCACTTTGAAAGACTTGAATACTATAATCAATGCAATGACCAACCACAGTTCCAAAGGATCGGTAATAAAGAATGCTACCCATGGGGGAGGCCAGGTGGTGCAGTGAGTAAGAGTGCCAGCCCCAGAGTCAGGAGACCTGGGATCGCTTCCAGCCTCAGATACTCGGCACCCCCCACCACACACACACACAAATAAATAACTGGCTGTGTAGCCTTGAGCAAGTTATTTAACCCTGATTGCTTTAAAAAAAAAAAAAAAAGGAATGCTACCCATCTCCTATCAGAGAGATGATGGACTCACAGTGCAGAATGAGACATGTTTTCTTTTGGACATGGCCAATGGGGAATATGTTTTGTTTGATCATTCCTATTTGTTACAAGGGTTTTTTTTTTCTTTTTTCCCCCTCCAATTTGAGGATGGAACGGGAAGGAAAAAAATATTTATTAAATAAAAAATAAAATGGTAGGAAAAAAGAAATATAATTTACAAAACCATCCACGTACACTATTTCATTTGAGCCTAATAAGAATTCTGAGATAGGTTTTCAGCTACTATCACCCTCTTTTTACACATCATAAAACTGAGGCTCCGAGGTATAATGTTGATTTGCCCAAAACATTGGCTACCAATTGTTGAACTTTGTCAACCCCACCAATTCATGGAGCTTGTCCACCAAGACAAGGAGTCATTATAATTTGCATTGATAGAGGAGTAACCATAATCAATCAATATTAATCTGCAAGCATTTAAATGTTAAGTGATTATGGGAATAAAAAGAAAAAATGAAATAGTCCTATCTTCAAGAAGCTTTTTACCAAGCATCCAAAAAAGCAAATTCTCAATATACATTTATTTGCATTAAATCAGATCCACTCTTCTTTGTTTTACAAATGAGGAAGCTGTAGACTAGCTTGGTGAATAGACTGGTTCCCAGCTGTTACAGTGTTAGTGGTGCCCACTCACATCATTTGTCACCAATGTATTGTGAAGGTTCCTGGAAAGGCAACCCTAAAATCTTTTTGTCAAATTGTCAAATAATTGTATCATTACCCTTTATCTCAGTCTAACATCTAAGATGAGGATGAGTGAATATGACTTTTAGTCTGAGATTCTCATAAAAGATGAAGAAAAAACAACGGTAACCACTTCCTGACATACACCTTACCCCGTCTGTGAAGTGCACCCTGAGCCAAATAAGGACTGAGCAAAGAATTAGCTTCATTACCTTTAAAGCGTTACATTCCTCTGAGTTTGGATTATGGTTGTTATTATTGACTGGTTCAGACATGATAGCATTCAAATAGGAAGCTCTCTGACAGGAAATTCCATTTACCATTGCAGATTATGATTAAGAATCTTGTGATCTTAATATATCATCTTAGATATTAAGTGCCTTGCCCAGGATTATACAACCAGTATGTAAGAGAGGCCAGTCTTGAACTTAGATCTGCTTGACTCTAGGAATGACTATCCATTATTTTATTTTTATTTGTATTATTATTGTTGTTGTTGTTACACTTCTTCCTTGAAACATCTCCAGAGTTATTGGCCTTCCTGTTCTGTTGAGCCATGAGCAGGCCATTCAGGATTTAGCTCCCAATGGATATTTTGCTTAATTCAACCATCCTGGGCACCAAGAAGGTTTTGCTGGTGCATGACTTTATACCCTCCTCCTTGTGTTTTGGTGTAGCTTACAGAACTTCCCCTCACATTTAAAAAAAAAGTACAAGACAGATGAGAAGAGGGAAATTGCATTCCTTAGTTGGAAGAGTTCCTCTTGTTCTTGTCCAAGTAACCACAAAATGTAAGCCCCTTTGAGACCATGCTGGTCACGGACTTGGCTTCCACATCCTAATGACCTATTCCTCCAGACATCATCCTACCTAGCAGCCAGTTATCCTTCTTTCCCAGCAACAGTCCACTGCATCCACAAAGAGGCAAAAAGAAGGGGGGGCAGGGCAGCAGATATAGCAAGGCTGAACTGAGAGATAAGGAAATGGCTTCATCAGATTCCAAGAACAGATTCATTCAAAAGAGATGCAGTAAGTGCCTGCTATATGCTTTTTGCTTGATAAAGTTTCTTTTTCAATCACAATATGACACATTATCCTTAGCCCAAGCTTAGTTAATAGCAGCAACAAGTTGTCATGAGACAGAAAATGGACCTGGAATAAATAGATCAGGGTTGAAGTCTAAGCTCCACAACTCCCCGGGTCTATGACCTTGGACAAACCACTTCCTGTCTCTGAAGTATGTTTCCTTATCAGTAAGATGTAGGTGAAATGTTTACATTATATGCCTTCAAAGGTGAATGTGAGCAAAGTGTGTTGTATACCTTAAAGCAATGGAGAAATCTCAGCTATTATTTCTGTTTACAATGGAAAACTAATTGTTTTCAAAATTAAAGGAAATGGTAAGATATAAAATTATTCTTCTCTATATCGTACCCAGTTTGTCTCAGTACAGCCCATTTGTGAGCTAGTGGAAAGTAATCTGGACAGAGAGCCAAGGCATTTCCATTCTTAGTCTTGGCTCTGCCCCTGACCAGTTGGGAGACATTTTGTCTAAGCATTAGTCACTTCACCTACACACATACATATACATGTGTGTACACACATAACATATAGGTATTTACATCTATGGATACCTATAGATACACATATGTATGTGTGTATATGTGTGTTTGTCTATCCCTTTCTGGATCACTGACTTTTCATGGAGGAGGGACTTGTATAACTCAATGAAATGATGAGCTATACTGTGCCAGGTTTACCCAAGATGGACAGGTCATAGTGGACAGGTTCAGACAAAAGGAGGTGATACACTGGAAAAGAAAATGACAAATCACTCCAGTATCTTTGCCAAGAAAATCTCATGAATAGTATTAAAATTATCCATGGAGTCACAAAGAGTTGGACACAATCGAATGACTGCACAACAATACATATAAATATACCTATATATACACGCAAAGATTTAGAGTTGTCCTAGTAGAATGGATAGAAGGTCCACTTTAATGTCAGGAAAATCTGGCTGGGTAGATTGCAAATGATATCTGGACAGCAACCATGGCAACTCCCTCAGACTCTATGTTGGAGAACAGTTGTAGACCTTCAGTGACTGAGAGAATTTCCTTGTGGGGATCTCTCTATATTGTTGAAAATAAGTCAAAACCAACTACAGACCTCATTTTATAAAACGCATGTCTGGAATATACTCTTCTATATTATGTTGTCTGATATATGACACAATGAAGTAGGTGCTATTATCCCAATTTACAGGAAACACATAATTATTTTATAACAAACTGTTATTAATTACTTGCAAGTGGATTATAGAAAATCTAGGTAAATATGCCTTACTCATATCAGATAGGCCCCAAACTAAGATGCCTACATTTTTTCCCCAAAATCAAAGTTAAGATTACTGAGAGTTGGCTGGCATGTTTTGAAGAATCATCTGGAAAGACTGAAAGTGGCAACTGAGTCCATCTGCCTAAGATGCTTCCTTGATCATTTATGAACTAGCAAGAAGACATTCCTTATGTTCATTCATTCATTCAATATTTATTAAGTGACTACTATGTGCCAGACATGGTGCTAAGCCCTGGAGATTCAAAAATAGGCAAAAGACAGTCCCTGCCCTCAGGAATCTTACAATCTAACAATAACTTCTATTTATCCTTTCCCTTTTCCTTGTATAAATAGAAGGAGGAGGTACCCTATCCCAGATAAAATGGGGGCAGTGCCTACTGAGAAGGCTGAGAACTTTCTAAGCATTTCTACATTTTGGTATGAAAAAATTTAGACAAACATGCATTACCTCATTTGATCCATTCAGCAATGCTGTGGTGTAGGTTCAATGATTATCCCCATTTTAAAGATGAGAAAACTGAATACCAGAAAGGTGAACTGATTTGTCCTTAGACAAGGGAGGAAAAGCTTGAACTCAATGATCTTCCAAGACTCAGCCTTCAAAATGTTTATCTGAACAATAATACATTCCAAGGGTCATGATGTCATGACATGCAGAATTTGTTAAGCCTTGGATTTCAGTATCTTCTTTGTGTATCATCTTAACTATAAGAAGCCTCCTATTCCACTAGGGCTGGGCCATTGATCAAAGCATTGAACTGAGAGGGCCAGGATTTGACACGAAAGAGGATAAGGCTGTGTAAGTATGTGTTGGAATGAAGCCAGAGCCTCTCCAACATAAATGATGGATTATCTGTTTTGTATTATCTGTTCCTTAGGATCATAGGAATCAGAGCTGAAAGGAACCTTAAAATTGATCTAGTCCAACTCCTCACTTGATACATGAGAAATTAAGGCCAAGAGAGGTAAATGACTCTCCCAAGATCACAAAGTTGACGAAAAGCAGAATTAGCACTCCAGTACAGGTCCCAGAATGCCTGTATTCAGTCTAGTATTCTTTCCATCACAGTGTGCTGTTTTCCTTACCTTCCATTTTTAGCATAGATAATCACAAGTTGTATATATAATAGCCAACATTTATATACCAGTTGAAGGCTTATAACATGCTATTTTCATTAAAGCCCTGTTAAATAGATAGGACAAGCTTTACTGCATAATTATATCCATTACACAGATGAGGAAACTGAGCTTAACAGATTTATACCAAAAAAGGTCTTATGCTTCCTCAGAAAGTTAACCCATTGCCTATATAGGGCACTAATAAGAATTTTTTCATCTAATTAACTCATTAGTATTCTGTCATCTAGGAAAGAACAGAGACGCCAAAGAATAACATATAGGGTTAAAAATTTTTAGAGTAGAGAAAGGGGAGAGGGAGAGGATTGGCATACTTGTCATTCCCTGAAGGAGTGGGGTACTACAATAGGGAGGGGCTTAGGATAAGAAAGTGGGAGAAGCATCAGGAAAGAAGCTAGTGGGATACCAAATCAGATGTAGAACTAATCCCTCAACCAACCTTATCTTTCCCAATTTCTAGCTCTATGCCTATTACTGGTGTCACAACTGCTGATAATAAGCATAATTATTATGATTTTTAAAGAATGCTTTAAGAACTGGACATTTCATGCCTTTTAATGGAGAAGTTTGAGGCTGGTGGATCACTTGAGTTCAGGAGTTGTGATCTGGACCATGCTAAGTGGTTCTCATGTCTGCACTAAGTCTGGCACCAATATGGTGAACCCCTGGTAGCTATGGCTGGTGGGAAGCAGCACCAGGCTGGCTAAGGAAGGTAAACCAGCACAGATAGGAAAAACATGACAGGTTAATGTTCCCATCCCATTCAACTGGGCCCATGAGTAGCAACTACACTTCCAGCATAGGCAAGATAGAAAGTTGTTACTGTTGTTCAGCCAATCCCGAATGATGCCATTTGTGTTTTTTTTGACAAAGAGACTGCAGTGGATTACCATTTCCTTCTCCAGTTCATTTTATAGATGGGGGAACTGAGACAAACAAGGTTAAGTGACTTGCCGAAGGTCACAGCTAACTAAGTGTCTGAGTCTGAATTTGAACTCAGGAAGATGAGCTTTCCTGATTTCAGGTTCGGCACTCTATCCACCATGCCAACTAGCTGCCCAATAGAGAGATCCAGTCTCAAAAATAACATTAAATAAAATTTAAAAGTTGTTAAGATTTAGAAAGCAGTGAGGATGGAAGAGGAGGAAGGGAAGAGTTTAAGCACTCTGCCTCTTTGGGGGAACTACATGTAGGCAGCAGATAAGCATTTAGAATACTAATTAGCCCAGGAGCTAATCCACAAATATTTATGGAGTATCTCCTTGACAAGATAATGACAAGTATTAAAGGTCAAGAAAAGCTATATAGGGGCGGCTAGATGGTGCAGTGAATAGAGCACCAGCCCTGGAGTCAGGAGGATCTGAGTTCAAATCTGCCCTCAGACACTTAACACAAAAACTAGCCTGTGACCTTGGGCAAGTCACTTAACCCCAATTGCCCTCCAAAAAACAAACAAAAATAAAAGTTATCTAAAAAGCAAACTACAATTCTACTGTACAATTGTGGTGGGGAAAGCATTCAATCCAAGGATATTGGGCATACAGTCTTTTCTTTCTTGCTAATCTTACATATTGGCCTCCATAAAATGAGGAAATTAGCCTAGATGGTCTTTTCAATTAAAAAAATCTATGGTGCTTAAGAATTATTACCAAGTGCTTCATTCATCGTATTTGGAATGGGCAAAGCTATTCATGGGTACAGTGAAGAGCTAAGGAGTGACTTTGAAGCATTCACAAAGATACAGATTCTTAGGGTCAGGAGGTACCTCAGAGGCCATCTTGTCTCATCGATAACTGGAACAAGAATTCATCTATAACAGACACAAGTGACATCCAGCTTTTGCTTTAAGAAACTAGTCAGGAAGAACCCATTAGCTCTCAAGGTAGCCTACTATAGTGGTAAAGTGTTTTCTTAATCCCTGTTTAAAAATAAGCACATTTTTCCTTCTCCAATCCTGTAGTACCTCTCCCATTTTGCAAAATCTTTCAGAGATCATTGACAGTGGCTTAGCAATATCACATCTCCTAGGTTTTCTGTACCCAGGAAGCACTTCATCCAAGCCTAGTGACTTGGATTCATCAAGAGCTGCTAGGTGATGTCTTAGTACAGCCATATTTATCTTGGATCTTAACTCCTTATTAGCTATATTTGTCCTGTCCTTTCCAATCCAAAGAACATTTTCCTTGGCAAAGGAAATAGTAGCAAAATGAAAGTTGGGTGGCTCCAAGTTTTCTCTGTCAAGTTATCTTCATCCCCAAAACAATGAGTAACAATCCTTTCCCTTCTTTATTCATCCTCTTTACCCTAATATAGCTTTTCTTATCCTTAGATTTCATTGCCAGACTCAGTCTGACCCATAGTAAGTTCTTAATAAATGCCTCTTCATTCATTCATTCTTAATTTTAGCACTACTGACACAATTCTTGTACAACCATGCTTCCCTTTTTTCCCAACTCATTAGTTCCAACTTTTGTATGTTTTTTTTGAAATCTGTTGTTCATTGAGTTCCCTGTATATCCACATTTAAAAAGTCTCTCCTTTCCCCAGCCATTAAAATTGTTTCCCTTTATATACTCAAAGTTTTATCCTTGAAAGCTTCCTAGCCCTCTTGAGCTGACTTATCCCTTGGAATTTTTGGCTATGGGATCCTATCTACTATTCCTTTGAACTCTTTATAATCTGCTCTCTCCAACTAAGAGCATTAAAGGTCAGATCCAGTAACAATGGAATCCAAGAGACTATAAAATTTTTGGTACAAGTGAAATTTGATTTATTAGCTATTCCTGGGAACAAGCTGGAGTTGGAAGTCTTTGGGTTGTATTTTTTTAAGGGGAGATGACCTTGAGAGTACTCACATGGGTTTCATATAACTTTCTTTTGCCTTGGAACTAATAATTATAGATGAAGAGAAAGTCAAAGCTATCCCTTACAAACAGGATGGAGAGTATCTTTGTATCACAGAGAGAAGAAAGTTGAGGTTGCCACCACTTCATATGAATCAGTCCCTGGCTAACTTTAACCATCTTGAACCTCTAAACTTCACCTACTCCCTTGAAAACCAAGTTTAATGTACTATTGGTCTGCCCATAGACTTAAAGTCACTCACAGCTATGCCCATTTCAAGTTTAGTATCACTTTGCCTTTGACAACATCCTGATTCATAGATTTTCACAGGGCCCTCAAAGACCCTGAACAATAGGATGCATTGGGGAGGTATAAAGATAGGATATGCAAGGTCAAAGAGTGAGGATATGGTAGGTAAAAGCCTACTGATGAGACATGACTGCACATGCAAGACCCATGTGTGAACTTTACATAGCTAATTTACCAACCCCACTTCTTGTTACTGTCAGTTTCTGATACCATGTTATAATGTCATACAAAAAAATTCTCATCATTAACCTGTCCAGGCAACATCTTCACCATATTATAACTTCATTCAAAAACTTATTATCATCGGCCTTCTCACACAACTGCACACACTCCATCCAGCCCTACCAATGTCTTCTTACCCACTCACCCCCCTCCCCCAGTCTCAAACTTCAAGATTTAAGAGGATTTGGGGAAGTATCTTAGACCTGACAACTATGTACAAATTGGACTAGGCTGTTAATGACCAGTGTTGTCAGTTTTCTTGGTCCTCTCTCTAAGAGCAGGCTGGTGGACATCTGAGCAGTACAGGTTATTTCGTGCTTAGGCTCTTTCCCAGAGACAATATGGTGGGTAGCATGGTTTCCTGGGGATGACCTCACACTCTCAGCAGTTCCGTTGAATCACTGATTATAGTGATCTGTGTCAGGCCATGCTCCTCCACACCTTCTCCCCATGGCCTAACTGAACCCAGAGCGCAATGGTCAGCAGGAGGTCGGCCATCATCTGTGGCTGCTGTCAAAGATTCTCCATGTGTTTTCTCCAACAGAAGACAGATGCTGTGGCTGTGCATATGGGGAGTGGTAATGTGAACTCCCTGGTGCAAAGCAACAGGGAATCTTGCAGTCTAAGAGAGGCAGGATGAATTTCCCTTCCCACTCCAGAAATGACAGAGAGACAAATGGCACCCCATTTATTCTGCTGACCAATGCAGGAAGCAATGCCAGTTTACCCAAAAGCTGGAGACAGGAAAGAGAAAAGATTGAAGGAGATAGAGGGGGAAAGAGAAAGAGAGGGAGAAAAACAGAGACAGTGAAACAGAGATAAAGACAGAGACAGGGAGACAGAGGGAGAGAGAGAGCATGAGGAAGGGGGAGAGAGAGAAAAAAAAACTTCTTACTGATTTAGATGAGAAACAAACTTTAAAAAGCTGAAATATGAATAACTGCAGTAACTAATCTTGCCGCTGGAGAACAGATAAAACAGATTTTCCTCTCCTTAGCAGAGAGGTGGGAGACTACAGGGCAGAATGTTGTATACCTTGTCAAACTGGGTTTTTGTATCATTTGTTTCTGTTTAACTGTTATGTTTTCTATGATTCGATTTAGGAGAGGGGAAGGTTTTTGTCAAGAAGTGACTGTGACATAAAAACAAAATAAGAAGAAAAACATTTTTTTATTATTTTTAAAGAAACAAGTTTAAAATATGATATCATTTAATGGATCTGATCAGGGATACATCATAGAATCTCAAAGTTGAGATGGAACTTCTGAGGTCACCTAGTCCAACCTGGAGTCTGCCAAGAATTTCTTCTACAATTTCCCTTATGACCAGTAATGGAGTATCTGCTTAAAGGTTTACAATGATGGTGAATTTATCACCTTACAAGATGGCCCATTCCACTTCAGGACAACTCATTGTTGGGTCAGAAAGTTTGGGTTTTTACTTTTATGGAACCAAAATCTGCTTCTCTGCAACTTTCATTGCTCCTGGTTCAGTTCTTTGTGTTCATATAGAACAATTCTGATCCCTTTTCAAAAGGGCAGCCCTTCAAATACACAAAAAAGAGCTATTCTGACACACCTTAACTCTTCTCTTATCCAGGATAAACATCCCTGATTTCTTGGATCAATTTTCTTAAAGCATGGTCTCCAGTCCTTTCACCATTCTATTGACTTTTCTGTGGTTCTTGAGTGGAATCTCTCTCTCTCTCTCTCTCTCTCTCTCTCTCTCTCTCTCTCTCTCTCACACACACACACACACACACACACACCTATACATCTGTACATACACATTAATTTACCAGGTGATATGGGAATATCTTCTTTTTTGCTACTAACCCAGGAACTTATACACAATTTCTTTATGAATTAAACTGTTAACTCCCCTTTCATTAAGAGTTTTGTTTTGTTTTCACAAGTTCTTAGTTAAACCTAAAATCTCACTGGCCCATTACAAGTTGTGTCTTCACAAAGCTCCTGAAGACTTCCTTTCATTGGTTTGTGTAAATACAACCTCTTATCTTTGTGTTGAAAAATTGGGCCGAAAAATGATAATACTAAAAATAATACTGCTGCCATTCCCCTATGATTCCCATGTATTCAAGCTGGCCTACAGACGTAATACTTGAATGAAACCAGATTACAGTCAAGTAAGAATCTTATCTCCACTGATAACCATGATATTGAAAAGTACCTTGACAATTTTTCAGTCATTGGACTTCTTATGTAAAGGCTAAAATATTTTTATGGCAAAGAAAGAAGGTGTGCTTGGGGAGGGGGCAGAGACAAACATAGAAACAATGGTGACAGGTAGACAGAGAGAGGGAGAGAGAGAGAGAGAGAGAGAGAGAGAGAGAGAGAGAGAGAGAGAGAGAGAGAGAGAGAGAGATCCAACATATTGCTGCTGATTCAGATATCCGGAAAAGAATCAGGAATAGGGAACGGACCTGTGATTTAATTAGTACTGAGAAATTCCAGGTGAGAAACTCTCTCTATCAAAACAGGTTGACACCTTCTCTGTACCTTTTGATCTCGAGAGTTACCTAGGACACTAAAGAGTCATGTCTTGCCCAGTGGAATACATCCATTGTATGTCAAAGGCAGAACTTGAACTCAGCTCTTCTTAGCTTCACAAAGACCTTCTGTCTAATATGCCACACTACATCTCAATGAAGAATTAAAGAATGTAGGAGGGAAGTTACTCATCTAAGCCAAAAACAGAAGTAAAGACACTTTCATGCTATTGAAAGTTATAGTGCAGCATGGAATCACACCTATTAAGGCCAACTTTTGTGTGTTTCTCAAGATAAACCGATTGCTAGTTTTTCATGACTAGATAATATGACTTTAGCACTGAAGACCACTGAGTTGAACCTCTTCATGATACAGATGAGTTAACTGATACCCAGAGACATTAAGTGATGATGAAAGATATGCAGTCTAAGTGATAGATTCATCTAGGGGGGTCCGTAGTTCATTGAATGTTGGGCCTGGAGTTAGGAAGACCTGAGTTCAAATCTAATCTTTGATGCTAAATGTATGACTCTTGGCAAATTATTTAACTTCTTCTTCCCTCAGGTTCCCCAACTGTAAAATGTGGATGCTAATAGCACCTGCCTTCCAGGTGTGTTGTGAGGATTAAGTGAGGTAATAGTAACAAAATGCTTAGCACAGTGCCCGGCATGTAGGAAGTGCTATGTAAATGCTGGCTATCATCACTATGATTTTTAGATTCGATCTTGGATAGATTGATTGAGGTTTTCCCAACAAAGAGCGTTTGCTACTGTCATGGCAGATGTCACAGATTAGTTCAAAATAAAAAGACTTTTCTATTAAAAAAAGAAAAAGATTCAATGATGAATAATCCAGCACCAGATTCAATGTTCTGCTCTTCTCACTGCTGGGTTCAAGGTCAACATGGCACTCTTAATGCACCTCTGTCTGCTATCACTGAGGGTGGAAAAAAGCACTCCTGCCTCAAGGAAGGGTTGTATTAGATCAGGAATGGTTTATGTGTGTGTGTGTGTGTGTGTGTGTGTGTGTGAGATGGGCCTCTTTGGCAGTCTGGTGAAGTCCACAAAACATTTCATAAAATTATATTTTAAGGACATGCAACAAAATGCCTAAGATCACAAAGACAACCAATTATTTAGAAATATTGTCATCAAAATACATATCTTTTTACTTTTTTTGGAGGTCAATTGGGGTTAAGTGACTTGCCCAAGGTCAACAGCTAATTTTTGTGTTGTGTCTGAGGCCGGATCCGAACCTAGGTCCTCCTGACTCCAGGGCCGGTGCTCTATTCACTGCACCACCTAGCCACCCTACATTTTGTTTTAAAAGCAAATACACATGGGGTAGCTAGGTGGTGCAGTGAATAGAGCACTGGTCCTGGAGTCAGGAGGACATGAGTTCAAATCTGACCTCAGACACTTAACACTTACTAGACGTGTGACCTTGGGCAAGTCACTTTAACCCCAATTGCCCAGCCTTCCTCCCTCCAAAAAGCAAAGCAAAAAAAAAAAAAAAAGAAATACACAGATCACCAAAAATATGCATTAGATCATCTCTTAGGTGCCCTGGGACTCGGGGATATGGTGAAACTACTACCAGCCCACAGAAACTACAGAGAGCACTACTCCAGGGGCCATCTCTATGACTATGGTGATAGGGGCTCAAATTGATGAAGGTATCATAGATATACTTCTCTATTTTCATGATGTGTTCCACTAGTAGAATATAAAGTCCTCGAGGACAGGGAATTACTTTTGTTTTGCCTTTTATCTCCTCACAAAGCTCCTGGCACATAGCAGACATTTAATAAATTCCTGCTGAAATGGACTGAATTGGAATATAGGAGAAAGGAATTTTGCAAGCTACTGACTTTCTTTTCTCTTACTTCCCAAAGTGCCCTAGAGTTAAATGGGCCAGGATACTTGTATGTGAATGATGTACATCCTATATTATATATGTCTATCTAGAGACAATATGTATTTATACCATTGCATATGCATGCAAGCACACACACACATACACACACACACAGAGCCTGTCTTGCAAAAGAGCTCAGTCTATACATAATGTGTCTTTTATTGGCCAGTGGTTTATCCTGAAAGAACCTTGTAGGTCAATGGATGAGATCTGACACTATCCTGGATTATTTTGCTCTCTCCCTCTGTTTCTTAGACATGGTTATTATTATAGATAATGCTAGGAGAGGCTCATGGGCGTCTCATATTCTACTGCTGGTCCCTTTTGGAAAGAGAAGCTGCTCATAGAAAACCTCCCTTTCCATCCTAAGTCAAGACATTCCTCGGGTGAATGGGGAAAAGAGCCCCCTCCCTGCATCCTCGCCATTTGGAAGTGATTAACATCTAGATACCCTGACAGAGTGAATGATGCTGAGCTCTCACTCCTGGATCCCAAGCAACAAACACACTGGGAGTCCCCCCCACCCCCCAGCCCTTGGCATAAGCTGCTGTACAGTGCTGCACAATCCCTCTCGGATACTGAATTTTAAGGCTTGCCTTCCACTTACTGACGTATGGGATCAACTTTAATAGCAAAAATCTGGCACTGTGAAGGCACCTTCTGCCTACTGAAGGCCCCTGGGGCAAATCCTAGGAAGTCCTGAGAGGAGGCAAGTAGACTGACAGCTCATATTTCTGTTTCCAGTCTGTGATATATGTATGGGCTGTCCTTGTCTTCTCCACCTCTGAGCAGAATGCAACAATAACAATGCTTCTTCCACCTTCTCAAGACCCCACCTGGTTCTCCCAGGAGGCTCTCCTAGTTAGGAGACACCCATCCTAGAAAAAGCCTGCAGACAATTGCTAATAATTCTGAATTCACCTCCTCCGTTGTTGTACCCAACATCTTTCCTGCATGGGAAATGTATGCCTGACATCATCAAGATCTTAAAAATCAGTGCACTGATCTCCCTTCTTCACTTCCCAGACACGTAACCATTAGGTCCCCAAGCCCTGTGGAGATGGGGCCAACATGTGCTGGTGATTAAGAACAACTAACAGGATCATATAAACGTAAAGCAGAAGGAATAGACCCCAGCTGTAGTCCTGAAGAATTATCAGAATGCTGAGAAGAGGTTAAGCCAAAGAGTATACCAGGGTTAATAAATCACAAATCAGCTACAAAGGGGCATTGGTCAATGGCAATTTGTCCCATGAAGTAAGGTGTCTTTTCATGATAGGCTCATATCTCCTCCAAACTTGGCTGTATTTGCTCAACTGACCAAGGCAATGATCACCTCTTTTCTCTCCATGTTCTGAGAGAAAAATGGTCCCTGCCTGTTGACCTAGCCATACTGTCACTGTTATAGGGCAAGAAGACTCTGCCACCAATATGATGAGATCAACTGGACAAGTCAGTTTCCTCATCTATAAAATAATGGGATTGAGTTAAATGATCTCTAAGAGCTCTTCCATTTCTCGGGTTCTCTGGGTCTTAATTCTTCCTAAGTCTTGGATAAGTCAGCCCTGGCCTAGAAAAGGAGAGAATCGCATCTTGAGAGGTCATATAACAAAATAAGCCTGGGGGGGGGGGGAGGGAAAGGGACAAGGATTTTGAAGAAGGTTGAGGATGTGTCTAATCATTGGTCTCCTTACCCTCCAATCCTACTTCATACCTCTTTTATGAGAAAATGTGGCTTATTTGGGGGAATATTTAGAAAGATGAGGGAGAGTTTTCTGACAAACTGACTGGGACATTTGAGGTGGGGAAGCCTCACAATTGTTAGGCTAATTAAATTCATTAACTTAATTAATTGATTAGGTTACTTAATGAAGAGTAAATTTCACTTGCATGGCAGAACCAAAGAATTATGAAATGTCCAACTTTCCTTTTCTCACACAATCAGGCACTCTAATTATAGAAACTGACTATATTGCATATGGCCAGGAAATAGAGAAATGCTTTTTGAACAAGATTATTTCTTTAGAAATAATCATGTCACCCAAACTGCAAAAGACAAAGGGGTCTTAACTTTGAGATCATAGACCCTCAAGAGGTCCATGGATAGATTTCACTTACCCCTACCTAAAATTTAGCATTTCCTTCAATTATTTAAAAACACAAATCTGAGAAGGGGACCATGGGTTTCCCCAACCTGCCAAAAGGATCCCATTACAAACACACACACACATACATACACAAACACACGAACCCATGAATTAGAATGAATACTTTGTTGTAATGAAATTTGCTGTAATGAGATTTCTTTTCTGCTTCCCTCCAAATGTATAGTATACATATGTTCATTCTCACTTTGCCATATTCTCATTGGATTTCCCATTCATTCCTAGCTCTAAGTTTTACTCATTTATACTATTTTCTATGTGCTGTTCATTTATACTAGACCTTAGGTTGAGTTCCCATTCTGCCTCCAACTCAACCTGTTGAAACCAGACTATTCTTCAAGACCTCACTCAAATGCTATATTTTATGTGAAATCTTTGGGACCACCTCTTTCAAGCCCAAGGTTTCTCCTTAGAACTAATATTGTACTTTGTCTATGCATCTAAAATGTTTCTGAACCATCATAGAGGAGTGAGGGGAAAACATTGGATTCTGAGTCAAGAAGTCAAGGTCATTATTAACAATAACATATTTATATAGCACTTTAAAGTTTACTAAATATTTTCCTCATCAACAGCTAAAGCTGGTACTTCTACCCTACACATTTGAAGAAACTGAGACTCATAAAGGTAATTGTCATAATCAAGAATAAAACCAAGTCCTCTGAGTCCAAGGGAAGAAGAAAATAATCATTTATTAAGCAACTACAATGTGCCAAGAACTTTGCAAAGGGCTTTACAAATAGTATCTTCTTCATTTCTCACAACTCTGGGAAGTAGGTGTTATTGTTATATATTTTACAGTTGTATATTATGTATATATGTATATATTATGTGTATTATATTTATTCTAGTATATATATATATATATATATAAAATGTATATTATACATTTTACACTTGAGGAAACAGGTAGACAGAAGTGACTTGTCCATAGTCCCATAGCCAGTAAATATCAGAGGTTGGATTTGAACTTAAATCTCCCTGACTCCATGCCCAGAGTTCTATCCATTGCATCACCGTTGCAATCTGCTAAGTCTAGCATTATTCCCACCATACCATGCTCTGTCATTTACTAGCTGTGTGACCTTGGATAAATCATAGATCCCATCCAGCCCTATGAGCTATAGTTCTATTTTGAATAGTAATTAAGCTTATGAAGGCACAATTCCTCTTCTGTTGATCTAGGTTTTTCCTTCAGCACCTGACCAGTTCTGTCTTCATATTAGGAGTATATTAAATGTTTATTGAACTTAATTACAATGAAATATATGCCTCGGTGTCTGTCATTTCAAGATAAAGGTATTGTTACTGACTTTTCCTAGAGGGTCAGCATAAAGAGAACAAAATCCAGGGTTATGTTTGCTCCTAAAAAGAGCCTAAATCAGGTTTGGTTCTAGCCTCTGATATGTAAAGAGAGATTACCAGCATCTCACAATAAGGACACTCTCAGAATCTTACATCTGCTGCATTTTTAAAAATTATCTATAGTTGACATGAAGGATGCTTTGTTCTTGGTATTCCATTATAAACATAGGAATGAAATCTATTAGAAAATCACAAAATCACAGACTTAGGGCTGGAATAGACATTGCACATCATCTAGATAAGCTTTCTCATTTTACAAATAAAAACTGAGACCCACAAAGGTTATGATTTTCCAAAGGTTTTGCAGGTTACCATGGCCAAAGCAACATTTGAACCCAAGTCCTCTGACTCCAAAACTAACTCTCTTTCCAGGCTGTGTGTTTGTCCTTCATTTTCAAAGAGGATTCACCAGGATGACTGGAGATGACCAGCTCTCTTTCCATTTTACTGTGCAAACAACCACTTAAGAATCCTTTCTTCATCACCAACCACCAAGGCTCTGATATTTTTTTTAAGATTCTGGAATCTCTTGAGACTTATCTTGGCAAAATGAATACATAAGTTGGGGAGGAGAGGGGAGGATGGAGGCACTGAAAGTCCTTGTAACAATGCTAAAGAGGCAAAAGACCACAAGTTCCTCCTACAATGGCCAGAGTAAATCCCATCTACTCATCTGAGCATCCCTGGAAATGTGTGTTCTGTAGAACTATATGACAGCAGATAGGACCAAAGTGATAAATACCTGCTCTGAAGATCCTAACTAAGTGGAAAAGTATCTCCCGTGTGCCAAGAATGATTTCTAGCCCAGTCACCCTCATGCTACATTCTCAGCGTCATGTGAGTGAGGCTGAGGCATGAATGCACTGAAGTCGACTCCTAAAAACATCTGGCTGGTTTCCCAAATCCAATCTGGCTCAATCCTGAACCTCACTGGGAAGAGAACCTGCCCCTTGGGATCCCATGTACTGCAGCCAAAAAGTCCAGAGCCCACCTATCATCGCCTAAGAAAGAGGTTCAGAATTGAAATGTTAAAATTATAGAAACTTCCTGGAGACTCCATTGAGAAGGATTCTATATTACTTTGGAAGTCATAGGATACATGAATCAGTGGCTACCCAAAACCCAAAGGATCACATTAAAAGCCTTGGCTGCATTTTATGGTGTCTTTGACCCATCCCTTTATATTTGAGGGAGGGGAAAGAGTGGGGAGCTTCAAGTAGAAGAGAAACAACATTGTACCTTGGGTCAAAGACTCTGGCTTTGTATCACAGTTCTACTTTCCACCTATATGACATTGGGCATGTTTGCCAATTATAAAATGAGGGACTGTACTAAAATCTAGTCCAGCTATAAATTTAATGATATTTTGAAATAAAGAAACCTGTGTTCTAGTCAAAGCTTTGCCATCATCTTACTGTATGACTTTCCACAATGACTCAATCTTTTCTGTTCTCAGTTTCCTCTTCTGCAAAATGGAAATTTGAGTATGTGATTTCTGAAATCCCACTAGCTTGAAGATTGCAAGGTTCAAGTTTAGATGATGAAATTTAGAGCTGGAAGGGATGGTGTAGGCCATTTATTCTGACACTCGCCTTTTACGAATGAACATGAAGATAGTGGTGGAACAGAAATTTGAAACCAGTTAGACACAATAATCTGATTTAGAATTCAATGCTCTTTCCAGTATGCCAAGGTTCCCTATCCAATTCAATCCAAATGTAATGGAATCCAATCCAAAACAACACATAAATATCAAGTGCAAGACATTATGCTAGGCGTTGAGAATAAGACAAAGATTTTTTAAACAGTGATTACCCTCAAGGAACTTACATTTTAATGTTTCCTCAGAATCCTATACAAGTTTTGGACCCTGTTCCAGTCCATGGGTCTTGTAGCAAAGAGAAAAGGGAGGAAAAGGGTCCATGTGTCAACTTGGAGACCAGGACCAGCCCTAAATGTCTGAATAATCCCAAAAATGAGGAGACAGATTAAAATCTTCACCCTTCTCCCCCTCACAAAGTTGTAGGGAAGGGAATGTAGAAAGGGGAGAAGCAGGGAGGAGGAAGGTGGGTGTTCTCAGAAGTTTAGATTCAGCTGGAACTTTTGGGTCTCTTCCATAGTGACTCTGAGTGTTCTGAGATAAGAGGCAGTTCAGGTCAGAAATAATCCTCATAATGATTGGAAATTCTCTAAGTGACCTTTACAACTAACTTCTAACCCTGGTCTAGGTTCTCTGTAGACCATAAATCATTTGTACCTTGCTTCTCTGAGAGTCACTATCTTCTTGCCATCTTCCACATACTTTTCATTCATTGACTCAAATGAGATATTTGTAAAGAGTTTTGCAAATCTTAAAATTCATATAAATTCTAGCTGTTGTTCATTCAATCAGTCAGTCCTTGCAAAAACATATATTAACTATCTATTAGGTAGGGGGCTAGGTACTGGGTATTGGGCTAGGCACTGGTAGAAATATACAGATATGGTAAAGTCATAAGATATAGGCCCAGACCTCAAGTACCTTTCTATCCCTTAAGGAAAAGATTTTAATACATACATATATATACACATACATATACATATGCATATGTGTATATATACATGTGTGTATGTGTATACGTTGTATGTATGTATTGTGGTATATATGCATGTACATGTGTGTGAATATATACATATATAATTTACAAAATATAAGTACATAAAAAGAGGTATACACAATACCATGAGATGTTGGAGGCTTGAGAAATCATTCCTGATTGGTTGGATCACCATGAAAGGCGTTGCATTTTAACTGGTCCTTGAAGGATGTATAGGATTTCAATAGGTAAAGATAGGAAAAGGAAAGTATATGCATGCATGAAGGAAAGTATATACAAAGGTGCAAGGGCTGAAAAGGGTGCAATGTCTTAGAAGATGTTCAATTTGGCTGGAACATAGCATAAATGAAGAAGCAAAATGGCAACTCAGGTTTATAAGGTTAGATTAGAGCCAGATTACAAAGGGTTAGAAGACAATGGGTGTGGGGTGGGGAGGGGAGGAGTATTGAAATCTTTTGACCAATAGAGTCATGTGATCAGATCTGTATATTAGAAAGACTGATTCTATATCACTATATAGAATGAATTGGGAGGGGCAAGGCTAAATGGTAGAAAAGTGGCTTGGAGACTAATTAAAGAGGAGCTGTAATGTATAGTGGATGAAATGTTTTAAGGATACTAGTGCACACTGATTAGACTGAAACCCTCATCTTAGAAGGAGGAAAAGGGGACCTGTAAGACAATTATAGCTCCGATCCAATTGGAGTGATAGATAAATGCAGGAGTACAGGATCCCCTGATACCACAGGAATTCTAGCAACTCTTGTATACACCTTTATCTAAACAACTCCGGATAGGCATATTCAAAGGTATCCTAGAGTGTACTTACCTTAGATGGGTACTTTTGTTAAAATGGGCACTCTGGCTTCCCTTTATCTACCCCAGTATAAAATCTCACAGACCTCCACTAACCTTTGGCCATGCTTTATCGGACTAAAGTCTGAGAAGAACCAATTTTCTGGTTACATGTGTAGCTTCATTTACCCACCCCACACCCAGATTGTTACCTAAGGGTATTAGTGAGGAAGATGCACTTATCTCCTTATATCGTTTTTGTGCAAGCAAATGTTCCACCAGTGGTCCGTATGCTATTAATAAACAGTGTAGTTCTATTAGAGGTAGGAATGGCTGCTTCTCTTTTTTGAGATCCAAAATTGTACTAACAGCACTGAGGCTATTATGTTTAGAAAGTGAAGTTATTTCTCTATTAATTAACTATTTGCCCTCATTTGCTTTTTTGGTCAAGGAAAGTCACATAGGAGTCACTTGACCAAAACTTCAGTTGCCATTTTCCATTATACTTTAGAATTAATTTAGCCATGGACCATTTCTAGACTTGAAATATTGACAGACCCCATAAATGCCAGTGAAGGAATCCTAAAGAATGTGGTATCTCCAGATAAAAGAGGTGTGGGTAAACTTTTGGGACCAAATTGAGGAAATGAAGCTTATTTTCACAACAAAAGTTGTTGCACATATTTTCATACCTAAATAATTTCATATTTTATCTTAAAAATATTGATTCCATACTATACAAATGCTGTCATGAAAACCCTATGTACATTGAATTTAGGTTCCATAGGACATGAAGATAGGCCACACTGCCTTAAGAATATAACACTGACTGGGTGGCCCAAAGGGAAGCGACTAGTAGTTATACTGAATATGGAAAGGGTCCAATTTCAATTTTGTTGCCAAGTTAAGGAGAGTTAACAGCAAACAGACAGAGGTAAGGAAAGCAATTCCCCTAGGAAGGTAGCAAACATCTCCACAAGCCAACGCCTCCATGTGAAATAACACAGCTCTCCCAGCAAGCTGAGAGAGCAGGGTCGTGAGGATGGTAACAATCACCATAGGCAGGAACTATGAACATTAGAACAAAGTATTATCTTGGTGGAACCAAGACAGTATGTGGGTCAAAGGGATGTCTTCAGGGCCTCAAAAAGCCATGGCAGACTTCAGGAAGGCTTCAGGAAGCCAATTCTCTAGTCTGAAGTGAATCATTCTCTAAATGTCATTTCTTCCAAGACTAAAATTTTGACCATGGCCCCTGTTTTTAGAATTCTGCATGCCACTAGTCATTTTGTGGTTGTGTAGTTTGTCCTTCATTCTCAAAGAGGACCATGACATCAGGAACATGACAACATGACTTGCAATTGACCTTGACTTTAGTGAAGATGAACTGTGCAAAGTCATCAGGCTCAGTTTCTCCTCCAGAGTCATCTGGGTCCAGTGGCCAGATTTTGATCAGAATGACTGGAGATGACCTGGGATGCAATGGGAGACCTTGGCCCTTTTAAGCTAAAGTCTTTTCAGGTGCTCACTTTGAGTGAGGCAACACCCATTCAGTAAATAGACCTCTTTAGGAAGTGAATCAAGCCTGGGGCAGCTAGGTGGCACAGTGAATAGAGCACCAGCCCTGGAGTCAGGAGTGATGAGTTCAAATCCAGCCTCAGACACTTAACATTTACAAGCTGTGTGACCTTGGGCAAGTCACTTAATCCCAATTGAGCTGCCTTCCTTCCCCCCTCCCCCCCCCAAAAAAAAAGGTAAAAAAAAAAAAGAAGTGAATCAAGGGATGGCCACTTTAATTTAAAAAAAAAATGAAACTGGGAGGGGAAGACTTTCAGGTTTCCTGGCCAAAAGAGAAACAATTGCTATTGACATTCACTCTGAGCCAGGAGGGCTCCAAAAATAACTATTAAGTGGTGCTTGGGCAGGGACCTACTGTTGTCCAATCCCTGCGATCCAGCGTGAATTGGGTTTGAGGCTTGATCTTTGAGAAAGACTTCTTCCTCCCCTATCAAGGACATAGTATTATACGCTCATAGACCCTAAGATTATAAATATAGAGCTACAAGAAAACTTAGAGGCCATCATGTTCACCCTCCTCCTTCATTTAACAGAGGAGGAAACTGAGGCTAAGGTAGATTAAGTGACTTACCCAAGATTCACACAGTATCTGAGACAGGATCCAAATTCAGTTCTTCCTGACTCTAAGTCCAATATACCCACTATAATTTTTTCAGTGTGAGGAACAATGAAGCCCAGGTTATCTTAATGTAATAACCAGTAAGCTGCTACATTTTCCCCCTCTGTTTCCATGGAAAGATCTAATCATTCAATCAACATTTATTAAGCCTCTACTACGTGTCCAACACTATGCTGGACACTGGGAATGCAAAAACAAAAGTGAAATAGTCTTTGTCTTTAAGGAGTTTACATTCAATTGGAAGAGATAAATAAGTATGTGTTCGTGTATGTTTATATACACATATACTATACATATATGTATATGTGTGTATACCTATACATATACATACATGGTAGATGGAGGAGAGGGAGGTGCTAGCAGCTGGAGGGCATCAGGAAAGGCCTCATGTAGGACTTGGTAGTTGAGTTGACCTTTGAAAGAAACTAGGATTCCAAGAGGTGGATGGAGGAGAGAAGGAACTGAAATCTGGGCAAGAAAGATAGCAAAGGCATGGAGACCAGCCATGGAATGTCAGAGGTAAGGAGTAGAAAGAAGGACAGTTTGGATGGACCATAGAGCAAGGGGAGAGGATAGTTCTGCATTTCAACCCTCTGTCTTTTAAACAAACCTTTCTAAATGTCCCCTACTGGTGTATTTTGTCCCCACACTGGGCCCTATTCCTGTCTTCCTTCCCTCTTCCTATTCTATCCCTCCCTGTTCTCTCTTCTGTCACCTTGTTTAGCAAGTATCATGTTTACTTGCTAAACCATAGCCCCTACACTCTCACATTCTAGTGGAATTTCACAGTTAGTCAATCCTAGCCACAGTTTCTCATTGGTCCGCCCCTCTCTGGCCATTCTCATTTCTTTTCTGGCTCCCTCCACATTTCCTAAGCAAGACCCTCTTACCTCTTTCCCCTCTAACCCTCACAATAAGCACATGAGAGAAAATCTCTTTCCCTTCCCATCCCCCATAAGAACTAAGTGGCTCTGAGTTTGTTCTGCCCTATATGCCCCTGTGTTACTTGACCACAGTAAAGTGTCCCAGTCATGGTCCCATGAGTGGAATGCAATGGAATAGTCAAAGCCCAAGGATTCAAATAATCTATTTCTTAAATAAAAGTATATTTAATTGTGCCCAGGTAAGGCAGTGCCCAGGACAGCTGGATGGCACTGTGGATGGAGTGCTGGGTGGAAGTCAGGCAGATTCATCTTCCTCTGTTCAAATCCAGCCTCAGACATTTACCTGACTCTGGGCAAGTCACTTAACCCCATTTGTCTCAGTTTCCTCATATGTTAAATGATCTGGAGAAGGAAATGGCAAACCACTTCAATTTCTCTCCCAAGAAAACCTCAAATGGAGTCACAGAGTCAGACATGACTGAAATGACTGAACAACAACAAAATTGGTGCTCAATGCAGTAATAGCAGTCTACAGGGACATGACAGCAGATTAAAACCCCAGGTTTAAAAATAAAAGCAGTCAGGAGGGAAGTTCTTTGGGCTCTCTTTAGCTCCTCTGCCAAAGTCCTAAACTTGTCCTACATACTCCTTTCCAAAAGGCCCACCACTTGGTCCAAGATCCATCCACCCTGGGGGGGGGGGGTAATTCACTCAAACTGCCTCCTGTGACATTAGTGGTGTAAAAATGTAGGGATGAATTCAAATTACTCCAGTTGCACTGATGTCCTGGCCCGCAACATGACCAGGCCAAACCCTGCACCAACTTTCTAGGTATATGGAAACCTTCGTGTTGATATTGTTAGCTACCTACTGTCAATGTCAGTTCTGAAGTAAAACACCTGGAGTTGATTAGCATCAAGTAGGGAGGAAGAAATATAACAAGGGCACAGAGCATCCCACATACAGTTCCTCATTGCTTTCTCAGTAAAAAGAGGTTAAAATCCACTACCTGTGGTTAATGAACCAGTGAAGGGAGAACTATCCAGCTCATTTTGTATTGTTGTCCTTAAGCCAACCCTATCAGAATAAATCCTACTTATTCCTGCTCTTCCAAGACAGATTTTTGTTAGTCTAAAGAACAGCTGCTGCTCAGACGCAGAATTTTTTTTCTTATAAGCAAGCTCTTTTTTTTTGTTTTTTGTTTTTTGCTTTTTGGAGGGCAATTGGGGTTAAGTAACTTGCCCAAAGTCACACAGCTAGTAAGTATGTCAAGCATCTGAGACCAGATTTGAACTCAGGTCCTCCCAACTCCAGGGCCAGTACTCTATTCACCATGCCACCTAGCTGCCCCAGGTAAGCTCATTCATGAGTGTTTTGCAACCTAAAAGCAGAATGGTGTCCCAGATTATGAAGCAAGTAAAGGTGGTCTTTGGAGTCCTCATATCTCTCCTTTTAACCTCTTGTTCCTTATATCCTTATTCCCCTCCCCTCATTTCTCCCCTCTCTTTTCTTTATTGTTTTTTGGAGGGGGAAGGGCAGGGCAATTGAGGTTAAGTAATTTGCCCAAGGTCATATGGCTAGTAAAGTGTTAAGTGTCTGAGGCCAGATTTGAACTCAGGTCCTCCAGACTCCAGGGCCGGTGCTCTATTCACTGAACTACCTAGCCACCCCTCCCCTCTCTTTTCTTTACCTGGCTACTATCCTGTGTTCAATTTTTGTATGATCTTCCTTTGGGTTCCTAGTTACTGGCACCTAAAAACGGGGGTAATACATTTTGTTACGGCTTGAGCTAAAGGTTGGAGAAGATGCCCGTAATACCTTACCCTAGAACACTGTTGTTTTTCAGTCGTGTCTGATTCTGTCTGACCCCCTTTGGGGTTATTTTGGCAGAGATAATAGATTTGTTTGCCCTTTCCTTCTCCAGCTCATTTCATACATGAGAAACTGAGGCAAAGAAGGTTAAGTGACTTGCCCAGGGTCACACAGCTAGTAAGTGTCTGAAGCCAGATTTGAACTCATAAAGATGAGTCTTCCTGATTCCAAGCCCTATCCACTTTGCCATCTCATTACCCCTAGAATCCTGAGCGTCAGAGATAGCTGACTGGCTCTGAGAGAGTAAGCCAGGGCACCCTTCTGCTTGTGAGAAATCTCACCATACAAAGAATAGGAAAAAAAAAAATACCTACATTCAAAGAGTTTACATTTGAATGGGGGAGACAAAAAGTGCATATATAAATGTGTGCAATATAAATAATAAAGTGAATAAATACAAATAAATACAAAATAATTAAATATAAGGTTGTTTGGGAAGGAGGGGCATGTTTAATGTAAAAAATGGTGTTAGAGCTGCATCTTAAGGGGAAGATTCTCTGGTCAGTGCGAAGGCACAAAGACTGGAGACAGACAATGAGGAACAGAGACAGGGCCAATTTGGCTAGACCCAAGGTCTACTTTTTGACACAATGAGGTATCAAAGAAGGACTTAAGTGGAAGGGATAGGGCTGCAATATTGCTTTTTACAGATGAGAAAAATTGTGATTCAGAGGAACTACAGGATTTATTCATGGTCACTTAAGCAGTAGGTTGCAGAGTTGGGACCAGAAATCAGTCCTGATTTCAAGTCCAGAGTTTCAGTTAACACACCATGTTGCCTCTCCCTTGTGAGGGCAGGACTAAATAGAGGAGCCTGGGCTATATCTTCATGTCACTGAAGGAGAGAGGACCATGAAATGGCAACTGATAGAGGCCCAACAAATTATCTCCATTTTCCTTCCAAGTTTCTGTTCTTTGAGGGGGCTTTGGGTGTGGAACTCTGGATATAATGTCAGACTTTATTGAAGATTTGGTTCATTTTCCTTCACATTAAAAAAAAATCCTTTATTACATAGGATGGCTCTCTGGGAAGGGGAAGAAAAGGGATAAATTGAGATTTATTGGTGATATAAAAATAAATGATAACAGCTTAATGTTTAAAGAAATAAATATTAAATTGAGTTTAATAATCATTTGTTGAATTTAATAGTTATACATCTTTCTGTCTGGATGGCACTTGTAGGAAAGCACCTTGCACTTAGTAGGTGTGCAATATAAATATGGATTGATATGTAAGCTTGTTTTTCTCTTCTCTTTCTCATAAAACACTCCAGTTTAGAGTTCAGATACTTCTTTGGACTCTTGTATTTGTTCTCAGAGACTTGTGAGGGTAAGTAAGCCAGGGAAAGGAGTACCAGATACTTCCAACATGTTTGTTAAAGGTCTGGACTTTGAATCTGGAAAGACCTGAATTCAGAGACCATCTTGCTACTTATTAGTTATGTGACCATTTAAAAATCTCTTACACTTTGTTTCCTAATCTGAATTTGGGTATAATTACCTATTTCAAAGTGGTGTTGTGAGGAAAAAAATGAGAAAATGTATGTATCTTGATTTGAAACCCTTTAAGTGATATACAAATGTCATCTATTGATACTTCTCTATTTTTAAAGTAGGATTGATATGCAAATTGTCTGAAAATGCATTTAGGACCCAGCAAACTATTTGCTACACCTGGATGTGGTTCTCTGAAAAATCTTAATGGAGACCCCTGCAAAGGAGACTAGAGGAATGGATGCAATTATTTGTACGACCTTCAGAAAATTATCTACCCTCTCTGGGCCTCAGTTTCCAAATCTACAAAATTAGAGGACTGAGCCATAAGGTCTCCAAGGTTCCTTCCCATTTTAAACCTCATGCTTTTATCTAAATCTCTGACCTCTTTGCTTCCCTCCTTCCTTTTATATTAACTAAAAATTAGAGCTTAAATATATAAGAAAATGGGAATTCCCCTCTTAATGAAAATAGCAAGGGACCATAATGCTAAAACAGTCCCATATATGAAGGATGAAATGTGGACTGAGAAGTCCAACTGGGCTGTCGTTATGCAATTCCAGGCCAACAAACAACTTAAGACCAATGGAACCTAGGTACCTCTCCAACACAATGCAGTATGATAATGCTGAGGGATGAAATGATTCTTCCTCCATGGGGCTTCCTGCCCAGCAGGTTTCTGCAAACTATTATCTAATTTGATTCCCCTCATTGCATTACTCGAGGATTTAAAACACATCACCTCCAGCTGAAATGGGTTCTGGTAAATTTCTTGAGAGCTCTCTTGGATCACACGTCATCTTCTGGGGTCAAGGTCAACAATGCATTAATGGCATGGCATTTATCCACTCAGTAATTCATTCCCTGGCAACCTATTTTATTTATGCTCTATAAATTCAGGAAGCAATTAATAGTTGCCACAAAAGCAATGTGACTTGGGGTGCTTTTCTCCATGAGGCTGTCAGGGAAAGCACCTCTTTTACTTCAAGGGAGAGAAAGAAGGCCGAGACCAGAAATGGAAATGAGAGCTAACCATTTGGAGGAGGGGATACAAACATCAACATTATAACAAGAGAGCTAAAAACCTTGTGTGATTTGAGACTAAATGAATAATAATAGTAGCTAGGGCTTAGAAATGCTTTAAAGTGTGCAAAGCACTTTACAAATATTATCTTGTTTTATCCTCACAACAGTCCTGGGAGGGAGGTACTATTATTAGCCACATTTTACAGATGGGGAAACTGAGGCAGAAAGTTACATGAGGGAGAGTCAACATAGCCATTAAGTGTCTAACGCAGGATTCAAACTCAGTTTTTCCTGACTTTAGGCCCATGGCTCCATACACTGCATTAAGAGAAGCAGGGTATTTAGAATGGGGGAGGGAATGAAAGCCCTGCTATGCTCATTAGACCACTCACATCTGAAGTGCTGTGCTCACTTCTGTGTACCACATTTTAGGAAGACTACTAAAAAACTAGCAATAAAAAAGCCAACGGGCATCTAGGTGGCACAGTAGACAGAGATTGCCAGTCCTGGAATCAGGAGGATGTCAGTTAAAATCCATCCTCAGATACTTCCTAGCTGTATGACCCTGGGCAAATCACTTAACCCTGTTTGCCTCAGTTTCCTCATCTGTAAAATGAGCTGGAGAAGGAAATGGCAAACCATTCTAGTATCTGTCAAGAAAATCCCAAAAGAAGGTCACAAAGAGTCAGACATGACTGAAAAACAACCAAACAAGTAATAAACTGATGATTGTCAAAGGCCTAGAGAGCATACACTAAGAGAACTAGGGATATTTAGCTTGGAGAGTATGTGTAGCAGGGTGGTGGTACCTGTATTTAGTTTATTGAAGGTCTACAAGAATTTTAAAGGACTGAGGATTCTAATTATCCTGCCAGAACCCAGGGGACACAACTAGCATGGAAAACTCCAAATTAGCTATTTTAAGTTTGATGTGAGAAAGAACTTCTAACAGACAGAGCTCTCTGAGAGCAGGACAGGCTGCTTCCAAAGGCAGCATATTCCTCCTCATTGGGCCTCTTCAAGCAAAAGCTAGATAAGGGCTTTTGAGGGTAGTAGAGGGTCATTTTAATCTGAAGTGTGTGAAGTGTACCATGTGTAGCAGGGAGAGAGAGAGACAGACAGACAGAGACAGAGAGAGACAGAGAGAGACAGAGAGACAGAGACAGGGAGAGAGACAGACAGAGAGAAAGAGAGAGAGAGAGAGAGAGAGAGAGAGAGAGAGAGAGAGAGAGGGAGAGAGAGAGAGAGAG
Source organism: Petaurus breviceps papuanus (assembly GCF_028583685.1). Lineage (NCBI taxonomy): Eukaryota > Metazoa > Chordata > Mammalia > Diprotodontia > Petauridae > Petaurus > Petaurus breviceps. The sequence continues at coordinate 18,019,103 of NW_027185876.1, forward strand.
AGAGAGAGAGAGAGAGAGAGAGAGAGAGAGAGAGAGAGAGAGACAGAGAGAGAGACAGAGAGA
>NW_027185876.1:18019265-18034798 GCF_028583685.1 Petaurus breviceps papuanus
AGAGAGAGAGAGAGAGAGAGAGAGAGAGAGAGGGAGAGAGAGAGAGACAGAGAGAGAGACAGAGAGACAGAGAGACAGAGAGACAGAGAGAGAGAGAGACAGAGAGACAGAGACAGAGAGACAGGGACAAAGAGAGAGACAGAGACAGAGAGACAGGGAGAGAGAAAGACAGAGAGAGACAGAGAGAAAGAGAGAGAGAGACAGAGACAGAGAGAAAGAGACAGAGAGATATAGACAGACAGAGAGACAGAGAGAGACAGGGAGAGAGACAGACAGACAGAGAGAAAGAGAGACAGAGACAGAAAGAAAGAGACAGAGAGAGAGAAACAGAGAGAGAGAAGAGAAAAAAAGGGGAGAGAGAGGGGAAAAAGAAAGAGAGAGACAGAGAGAACTGGAAAGAGAGAATGGTGCCAAATGGTGGATGGCCTTGAATATCAGGTTAAGGAGCTTTAAATATTTTGATGAGGCATTAGGGAGCTATTCACAAATAGATTTGGAGCACAAAAAGTAATGTGGCCAGATCTCTGAGTAAAGAAGACCCAAGTGACAGTAATGTGAAGAAGGATGGATTAGAGAGGGGAGAGGATGGAAGTGATAAGCCCTGTTAGGAGGCCATGTAAATAATCGAGTGACAATTGAATCCTACTTGCAGCATGCTGGCTCTGGGGGCTGGACAGACCAGTTGACATTTTCCCCTGCAACCTGTAAACATGACAGAATGGCCCAGGCATCCTAGTGATATGTGACAGTAGCCAACAGAAGAAAAATCTAATATTCGATGGATAATTCCAGGAGAACAGGAGGCCAGCCCACCAGGAGTTCAGTCACCTGCCAATAAGAACCAAGACAAGTTCCTGCCTAATATCTAAATTTCCTGACATGTGACTGCAAGGTAGCCCAGATGACTTCTGAAATCCTTTCTGTTTCTAAGATTCTGTGAACCTACTTTACTCGCCTACCTGTCCTATCAAACATAGAACAGCTGGAATTGTGGAAAATTCCCATTCTAAAGCCACTATTCCTAGTTCTTTGGATGTTCAAAACCCTTTTTCTTGTTTGTGATTTTATTACACACTTCCCTTCCTCCCACAAGAGTTCTGTGGCCCACATTTTTTCTAAAGTTAAAATGACTGAAAGGTAATTTTGTTTTGAAATTTTTTTGGAGGCTTTTGTGATTAAATATACCCACAAACATCCTCAGAGTAGAGCAAAATCAGGTCAGAGCATTACATTTGGAAGGCAATATACCTATTGAAATATAAACCAGAAAAGATGATTGCAGTTGGCCTTTATTTTTTTCACTTGCTTTTTTTTTCTATTTTTATTTTATTATTATTTTATTATTTAATTTTCCTATTTTTTATTTTATTTTATCTCCTTTTTACTGTTCATACAACCTCACTGTATCACATTTATAAAATGTAGATAATTAGTCAATAAACTATATGGATGAAAGGTCAGATCACTGACCTAGGACATGGGAGACTCAAGATTACTTGTGCTTTATTACTAATGCCTCCCTACATCATATACATACATATATGAGTGTGTGTGATGCATTGTGTTTCAATACAAATACAAAGTCCATGAATCCAAGTATTTAGCTGGCACTCACAGTGAACCCACCATAGTCTTAACTGTGACCAAGGTGAGGGAGGCATGATTAGAAAAATGTTTTGAAAAAGAAAAAAGAGTGCTTATAGTGATCTGCATTCTCAATATGAATCAGTAGTGTAACAGCAATCAAAAAAAGTTCATTCATTGGGGCGGCCAGGTAGCACAGCAAGTAAAAGCACTGGCTCCAGTGTCAGGATGGGGATCAAATCCGGGCTCATACACTTAGCACCCACCCAGAAACACCTAACCATGTAACCTTGAGCAAGTTACTTAACCCCAACTGCTTAGGGGTGGTCAGGTGGCTCAGCGAGTAAGAGCACCGGCTCCAGTATTGGGATGACCTGGGGATCAAATCCAGGCTCAGATACTCAGCATGACACCCAGAAATAACTGGCCATGTAACCTTGAGCAAGTTACTTAACCCCAACTGCTTAGGGGTGGTCAGGTGGATCAGCGAGTAAGAGCACCGGCTCCAGTGTCGCGATGACCTGGGGATCAAATCTGGGCTCAGATACTTAGCACTACACCCAGAAATACTGGCCTTGTAACCTTGAGCAAGTTACTTAACCCCGATTGCTTAAAAAAAAAGTTCATTCAATCTTATCCTGCATTAAGAGGAGGCAAAGCTTCCAGGCATAGGGATGTAAGGGTCTACTATATATTCAGAGTAGCTGGTATGTGCTAGGCACTGTGCTAAGAAAGCACATCTATAACTATTGTCTCATTTGATCCTTGTGATCATTTGATCTCAAATATTGTCTCATTTGATCCCATCTTGTGAGGTAGGTGCTATTATTAACCCTCTTTTACAGCTGAGGAAACTAAAGCAAATGAAGGTTAAGTGACTTGCTGAGGACCACACAGCTAGTAAGTACTTGGGGCTAGATTTGAACTCAGGGCTTCTTGACTCCTGGCCCAACACTCTATTCACTGTACTATCAGCTGCCTCTGATGGAGAGCTCTGGCCTCTTCAAAGCTCACTTACTTCTGTGCACCAAAGTTTAAGAACATTGATAAGCTGGAGAATATACAGATGGCCACAAAGTTGGCAAGGCAGCTAGGTGGCTCAGTGGATAGAGCCCTAGACCTGAAGTCAGAAAGACCTGAGTTCAAATCTGGCCTCAGATACTATTGTGTGATCTTGGGCAAGTCACTCAACTTCTCTTTGCCTTAATCCACTGGAGAAGGGAATAGCAAAGCACCTCAGTATGTTTGCCAAGAAAACTTCCTGTACAGTATCAGTATGACATGGTCTGTGGGGTCACAAACAGTTGGACACAACTGGACAGCAACCAGGATGGTTAGGGGAACCTGAGTCCGCGTGAGCTGAGCAACTCTTGAAGGAATTAGGTGTGTTTAGCCTGGAGAAAAGAAGGCTTAGAGGAGGCATAGTAGCTCTCTTCAAGTAAATGTAGAGGGAGAATTAAATTTGATTTTTGGGTTGGTTTTTTTTGTCCCTCAAGGGAAGAATTGAGAGAACTGGGTATAAAGTGCAAAAAGATATATTAGGTTTGATATTGAGGAGAAAAAAAGTCTCCTAATGATTAGAGGAATCCAAAAGTAGAATGGGTGCCTTGAGAGGTGGTAGGGTTACCTCCCCATAAAGGTCCCTTAGATTGGATGCACATTTGTTGGGAATGTCATCGTAGGAATAATCTGGATGTTATAGCAGGAATGTCTTTCAAGTAAAGTCTGGACTAGATGGCCCCTGAAGTTCCTGCCCAAGCTCCAATTCTCCAATTTTGTAATCTTGCCACCTAGTATTAGGCAAGAACCTTTCTAATTACATGGCGGGAATCTCAGAAAGTTAGATAGAACTCCCTGTTATAGCTAAGGTCCTCAGAGACAGCAGGGAGTAATTCATAGAAGGCTAGTCATTAAGTTAGGAACACCTGGGTTCAAGTCATTTAACCTCTAAGTGCCCCAGGAAACTCTCTAAATTAAAAGTTGAACAATTGACAAACTGCATTGGTAAATGGAATTTACATATCTGGAGTTCCCTATATCAATGAAATCCTGTCTGTAGGCCAGGAAAGACAAAACAAAATAAAATATAGATTGAGTAACTACATACTGTCCCTGCCTGCCCATTTTAGGCAACAGTCATCCATATGCTCACTTAAATTCTCTAAAGTGGGTCCATCCTGTGTGCTTGAGGATTTCCTTGAACCTCTTAACATCAAGAAGATACTCATGGTGCCCAAAGAGTTATAAAAGTGCCTCTACCCTTTGACCCAACAATACCACTATTAGGTCTATTTCCTGAGGAGATCAGAGAAAAAGGAAAAGAACCTACATGTTCTAAAATATTTACATCAGCTCTCTTTGTGGTGGCAAAGAACTAGAAATTGTAGGGATGCCCATCAGTTGGGGAATGACTAAATAAGTTGTGGTATATGGATGTAATGCAATACTACTGTGCTGTAAGAAATTATGAGCTCAGTGATTTTAGAAAAACACAGAAATTTACACAAAATAATGAAGAGTGAGATGAGCATAATCAAGAGAACATTGTATACAGTAATGATATTGTTTTAAGAACAACTTTGACTAAGTCATTTTGACTATTATACATACCCAAATTAACTGCAATGGATATATGAAGGAAGATGCTGTTTGAGTCCAGAGAAAGAATTGATAGAATAATTTTACATATATTTACATTTGTGTCTAATGGTAGCCATGGTGGGGGAGAGGGGGAAGGGAGGGAGAGAAATTTACATGATAACTTTATTATATTTTTAAAAGGAAAGCAAGTTATACATACTAGATTTGCAGTTTCATATGCAAAAAATATATATATAGGAATGAAAAAAAGAAGACATGGGACTATAGATTTAGACCAAGAAGGACAATTAAATCCATCCTCCTCATTTTACAGATAAGGAAACTGAGACCTTGAAAGCCAGTAAGTGTCTGAGGCAGGATTTGAGTTCATTTCTATTCTGACTCCAAGTCCAGTGCCCTATCCATTATACCACATGGTCTTCAATACCTTAGGGCTTAAATCTTGCCTTCCCAGGGTGGCCAGGTAGTACAGTGAGTAAGAGCACCAGTTCCAGTGTCAGGATAACCTGGGGATTGAATCCCGGGCTCAGACACTTAGCACCCACCCAGAAACACCTAGCCATGTAACCTTGAGCAAGTTACTTAACCCTGATTGCTTAAAAAAAATCTTGCCTTCCCTGTATAAATTTCTCCCTCCACTTTGTGGGCCTTTGTTCAAGCATAGCCTGGGGTGAGGGTGGGGGGCATGTAATGAATAAAGTGCAGGGACTGAAGTCAGAAAGATCTGGGTTCAAATTCTGATTCAAGGCACTTACTAGAAGTGTGATTCCAGAGAAATTCTTTAATTTCCTAGCAGGTAGAATTCAATGGTTTCTAAGGTCTCTGTCATCCTAAAATGAGAATCATAGAAGGAAGTGCTGAGGCGAGGAAAGAGAGGAAAAGTGAGGAGAGATAGAATGTCAAAGAAAGAATGAGTATATTACTAGTGCTTGAGGGACGGGGGAGCCTGGTAGGCAGTTCTGACTGTAGGTTTGTCAGTCTGACACCTTTCACTGGCCAAATATGTCCTTTCAAGGACACAGAACCATTACTCTACTCAGTTACCCTGCTCAGCCTCAATCTCTGAACCTTTCTCAGATTGGGAGGTGTTGGGGAGGGGGGGTTATGCTGGAAAGGAGTAAGGCATTTGCGGTTTCAAACAAAACTACAGAGAAATCCCACAGGTCAAGTGCCGGAAACCTCAGCATTCAGAAACATTCACAGAACTTACTAAATGCATTCTGTGCCTTTTATATCTATGAACCTCTCAAACCATGGTGGAAACAGAGATGAGCTCAGCCTGACTGGGGGGTCAGGTTTAGTGATTGGAGGAAAGGCAGTCCACTCTCCAGACAACATCTGCCAATGTAGGGACTACAAAATAAAATTCCCCATAGCATAGACTAAGGGAGAGACTTGTGGGTGATGCTGGTGATTGCATGACACGAAAATGAGAAAACATTACACAGAGAGAAGAAATTGATACATTTTTAGCCCTCTCTCATTTTTAAAGTTAGCTTTTAGTTGTTCTTCCTTCTCTAATTTTCCAACACCCCATTCTATCCTTTATGTAGAATCATCTCCCTTGGACAGGGTCATCATTTACATCTATGAGCAAAAATACACAGTATTCCATGTTAATAATAACTATGTGAAACTCACACCTTCTGAGCCACCTCTTCTATCACACTCCCTGCTTCTCTTTTTTTTTCTCCTTTTTCTTTTCTTTCTCCCAATTCAACCCTTTTTTCAAGTCAAACTTGAAAACTTAAAAAAAGCAAACTTTACTTGCTGCGCCTTGCCCCCTTTTGTGGCTGTCGGTTTAGATATATGATTCCATGTGTCTACACTTTGCAATTCATTGGCATATACTGTGTGATTATGTTGGTCTATACCACTAAGGAAATCCAAACTTATTCAATGAAGAAGTTACACTGTCACCAAGTCTTAGAGAGTTTGCCCACAGTTACACAGTTGATATGCAACAGTAGCAAGGGTTTCTAAGACCATCCCTCCATGCGTCAGGCCATTGGCAACAAACTCAAATAGAAACAGATCCCTGAAAGCAGCATAGTGACTTAGAAAACCACAAATTAACATCATCTATGTTTTATTGCATGTTCATTTATTTTGTTAAACATTTTCCGCCTACATTTTAATCTGGTTTGGGCTGCAGTTGAGAGCTTCAGCTGGCCCGAGTTTGACATCTCTGACCTATACTACACTATTTCTCAATCCCCCTCCTTTAATTTATTAATTCTGTCCTCCATTATGCCACCTCCATGGAGGACAAAGCCTCCATTCCTTCATAAGTGATTCTCTTTAACAAAAATGCCTTCTTTTCTACTCTCTATCAATGCAAGTCCAATGCCCCGTTTAAGGTCTCGCTACAAACTGTCTTAGAGCAATAACTAATTTTTTTGTTTGTTTGTTTTTAGCACAGGAACCTAAGGTGAAATGTGACTTGTATGTATCCAATCAATCCCAAATAAGCTAGTTACAGGACTACTGTTCTAGGCCCCTAGGGGACACCACAGTGAACAGAGAAGTGGGTCTGGAATCAGGGAGACCTGAGTTCAAATATGACCTCAGACACTGACTAGTTGTATGACTCTGGGCAAGTCACTGAACCTCTTTCTGCCTCAGTTTCCTTAACAGTAAAATGAGGGTAATAATAGCACCTGTCTCATAGGGTTGTCGTGAAGATAAAAATGAGATATTTGTGAAGCACTTAGTTAGAACAATGTCTGGCACTTAAATACAGGCTTGTTCCCTTCCCTTCCCTTTACGCCATACCACACTAAACCATCTAAATTCATAGAATCAGATCTGGAAAGGACTTAAAAGGCCATTTAATCTGACCTCCTTATTTTACAAATGAGGAAACTGAGTCTCAGAGGGGTGAAATCTTCACAGTAGTATCAAGAAGCAAAGCAGAGATTGGAATCTGCGTCTATATAACTGAAAAATGAATGAAAAGCATTTATTAAGTGCTTACTCTATACTAAGCAGGCAGTGGCAAGATATAGGCCTATTTGTGCTACAATTCCTGAATTATCCTACTTCACTGATGCCTCTTTTTCCTTACTCTATTCTCCCTAAGAGAAGAACAAATCACTTGTGCATTTGATTTTTCCCATTGCCTTTTGCATCTCTCCTAATTGTTCTCATGTTATTTCTGATGTGCACATGTTATCTCCTCAGCTAGAATGGGACTGACTAAGGACAAAGACCAGATCTTGGGTTTCCCTTGTGTCCTCCCACCATGATCTTAAAAGAGCAGGTGCCTAAAAAGTTAACAAGGGGTTTAACTGTCTTACTTATAGGCTAAGAGTAAAACTCAGCCACCTCATTCATAGTAGTAGCCAAGTACTAACTAACCCTGGTGCTTCCTCAATGAGGGAGAATATTATCCTGGTAAGCAACAATCAAATTTTACCTTGATGTTTTCTGCTTGGGTGATATTGGTCATGTCAATTAACTTCCCTGGGATTCAAGAATTTTTTCATCTGCAAAATGATGGACATCTCCAAGGTACCTCTGTCATCTAGAAAACTATGATCATGAACAAAATGGGATGATGGCTCTAGAACTTTCTTTTCTTTTTTGGAGGGAGGGAAGGTAAGGCAATTAGGGTTAGGTGACTTGCCCAAGGTCACACAGGTAGTAGGGTATATCATGTATCTGAGGCTGGATTTGAACTCAGGTCTTCCTAACTCCAGGCCCAGCTCTATCCATTGAGTCACCTAGCTATGTAAAAATGTTGCCTACTATTATTTTTATTATTGTTGTTATTACTATTTTAGCTAAAAGAAATAGCTGAGTTTAGTACCTAATTAAGTTGGTGCAGTGGATAGAGTACCAGGCATGGAGTTATACATGGATAGAGTACCAGGCATTGAGCCCCATGCACTCACTAGCTGTGTGACCCTGGGCAAGTCACTTAACTTTTGTTTGACTTACTCCATTAAATAAGGCAATGGCAAACCATTCCAATATGTTTGCCAACAATATGGGGTCATGAAGAATTGGACAGGACTGAAAAACAATAAAGCATTTATAAAGTTTGCAAAGCATTTTACAAATATAAATACTGTTAAGGCCTCCTAAATTTTGGAACTCTGGGGGAAAGACTTGGTCACTGTAAGCTAACTATGATTATGGAAAGTACTGATTGAACTCAGGCACTCTATTAGTGCTGCAAAAGCATCAGTTAATTGCCCAGCAGCAGAGTGATGCACATGAAACAGAAATATCAGTCAGTCAATAAGCATTTATTGGGGCGGCCAGGTAGCACAGCGAGTAGGAGCACTGGCTCCAGTGTCGAGATGACCTGGGGATTGAATCCGGGCTCAGATACTTAGCATCCACCCAGAAACATCTGGCCATGTAACCTTGAGCAAGTTACTTAACCCCAATTGCTTAGGGGCAGCCAGGTGGCTCAGCAAGTAAGAGCACCAGCTCCAGTGTCAGGATGACCTGGGGATCAAATCTGGGCTCAGATACTCAGCATCACACCCAGAAATAGCTGGCCATGTAACCTTAAGCAAGTTACTTAACCCCAATTGCTTATTTAAAAAAAATAAGCATTTATTAAATACCCACTGTATGCTAGGTATTATGAGAAGGGCTAAGGAAACAAAGAAAGTAGTTCCTAGTCTAATGGAGGAGGCAACATGCAAACAGTCATGCACAAGCAAGCTATAAACAGAATAATTGAAAATAGCCAACAGAGGGAATGCACTAGAATTAATGGGAATTGGAAAAGGCTTCCTGTGGAAGGTAGAATTTTTACTGGGACTTGAAGCAAGCTAGAATTTGAAAATGAGGAGAAAGAGCATTCCAGGAATGGGGATTAGAAATAAATATTATAAATGTATAATATATATTTTATTATAATATATTATATAATATATTTATATTACACATAGTATATATTCATATTATGATATTATATGTATATAATTTCTATTATAATATATCATATTTATAATAGTATATTATATTTAGATATAAATATATAAACCATGGACTAGAAGAAAATTCAAGAAGCTAGCAAGCTATGTGCTGTGCTTCATACTGTGTTCAAAATATATCCTGAAGATATTAAATATTAATTATCTAGATAGGTAGATATGTGTGTATGTGTGTATACATATAAATGTATGTATATACGTATGTAAGGATTTCAAATAAAGTTACTCCATAATATTCCAAAGTACCATGCCCCTGTGTCTAAAAATGCTTTCAGTTTATATATATATAATTCTCAGTCCTAATCTGGCTCCTTGTAAAATTCGGTATCCTTTCCTTCTTGTTATTCCTTACAGATGAACAGGAATTGCTGTTCTTTATATGATATTCCTCATTATATATAAAGAATTTATTTGTCTATCCCTAGTCTTTTGTTCCCTAAATTCTCAGATTCATGCTTCTGGTAGACATTAATCCAAATAAATTCTAAAGTCCTTTGTCAAAATTCAAGAACTTCTCCATTGGATTGTTTGTGAGATGTTAGAAAGGGAAAGTGAGTCAGACCAGACTAGGCTCATTTCCCTTTTTGATATGGTTACATGATAGATCAGGCTAATACCATGCATAGGCATTGTTTCAGCAAAATATTGAACTGAAGTATCTCTAGCTAATCTTATGAATAAGGTAAAGAAATCTGCACTCAGTTGGATGGATACAATTCCTGATATGTTCTAGTCCTTGCTCCCCCAAAGACTATGTGACCTTGACCAAGTAATTGATTTCTGGCACAATAGATAGATTTAACAACAATAACAAGAATGGTAGTCAATCTGTCTGAGGGCAGCTATGTGGTACAGTGGATAGAGGTCTGGATCAGGAGTCAGGAAGACCCGAGTTCAAATCCATCTTTGGAAAATTACTATTTCTTTGACATTGGGCAAAATTATTTAATCTTTGCCTCATTTTCCTTAACTAGAACATTGGACGAGAAGAACACCTACTCTGCAACCCAAAGAGATCACCAAAAAAAATGGAAAACAAACCACATGTACAAAAATATTTATAGCAGCTTTTTGTGGTAACAAAAAATTGGAATTTGAGGGGATGCCCATCAATTTGTGTAAGGCTGAACAAGTTATGGAATATGGATTCAATTGAATACTATTGTGCTATAAGAAATTATGAGAAGGCAGATTTCAGAAAAAAACTGGAAAGACTTACATGAACTGATTCTAAGTGAAGTGAGAAGAACCGGAACATTATATACTGTAACAACAACATTGTGCAATGATCAAATTTCACAGACTGAGCTCTTCTTAGAAATACAATAATCTAAGATGATTCCAAAAGACTCATGATGGAAAGTGCTATCCACATAAGAGAAAGTACTATGGAGTCCAAATATAGATCAAAGCATTCTTATTTTCTCTCTCTTTTTTTTCATTTATCATGTTTTTTCCCTTTTGTTCTGATTCTTCTTTCACAACATGACTAATGCTGAAATGTGTTTAATATGATTGTACATGTATAGCCTGTATCAGATTGCATGCCACCTTGGGAAGGGGAGAGAGGAGGGAGAAAAGGAGAAAAAAAAATTGAAACTCAAAATCTTATAAAAGTTAATATCTAAAGCTATCTTTACATGTAATTTGGGGAAAAAAATAAACTATCAAACAGGGGGTAGCACCTACCTCCTAAGATTGTTATGAGGATCAGATAATCTTTAAAGCATGTTGACATAGTGCTGGTATATATGTAACCTTGAGGAAATCACTTAACATCTAATCCTCAGTTTCCTTATTTGTAAAAATGAAGGGTTGAAGGGGTGGCCAGGTAGCACAGAGAGTAAGAGCACCGGCTTCAGTGTCCGGATGACCTGGAGATCAAATCCCGGGCTCAGACACTTATCACCCACCCAGAAACACCTGGCCATGTAACCTTGAGCAAGTTACTTAACCCCAATTGCTTAGGGGCAGCCAGGTGGCTCAGCGAGTAAGAGCACCGACTGGAGATAGAATTCCAGGCTCAGACACTCAGCACCACACCCAGAAATAACTGGCCATGTAACCTTGAGCAAGTTACTTAACCCCGATTGCTTAAAATAAAAATTTTGAAAATGAGGGGTTGAACTAAGAAGCTATATGGTCTTATGACCTGAGTTTGAATCTCACAGTTACTGCTTGTGTGACTGCAGCCAAGTTATTTACTTTATCCATATTCCTCATCAGCAAAATTAGGTTAATAATACCCATAATAGCCACCTCACAGGGTTTTGGTTTTTGTTTTGGTTTGGTTTGGTTTTTGGTGAGAGTCAAAGGAGATAAAAGATTCCCAGTGCTTTGCAAAGAGTTATGCAAACATGAGTCATTATTAGAAATTCAAAAGACTAATAACACTAATACTAGTACTCCTATTATATTAGTAAAGGTATGCTAGTATAATAGTATTAGCAATATGTCTTATATAGCATTAGATTAGTAATAGAAATGCATTTTACTATTATTATATTTTTACTAGGGAGCATTCCTTTGAAGCAGAGTCTTATGCCCAAATATCTACCTTTAGCCCTAGTTCATTCAATATTCCTAATTTGTTCTCCTCCGACCACTTTCTGGCATTTTCTTCCCCCTTGTGCATGAGATTATTGATAATGTTGAATGACTTCAAGGACATAGGAAGTTTTTTTTATTACATCCAGAATGCTCTCATTGAGTCATAAAAAAAAAATAAAAATACTTTGTTTTGTTTTCCTCAGACTCATTTTACATCAGTAATGCAGAGAACAGAGCTACGAATGCCTTTCACCTGCATTGTTAAATTTGATTTCTCTTTTGAAAAATTTCTTCAAATGATGTCTTTTCACAAGCCATCCAGTGCCCCCAAGATGAGAATCATCCAAGACAGCCCACTGGTCCTTGTGTATGAAAAGAACATAGCGTCTCCTCCTCTCAGTTAATTACCATCTCTTGCCCATGCATTTGATTTCAATAAAGTCTCTCTAATTACTTTAAATATCACCATTCCTCCCTCCTCCTGTCTCGCCCCCCCTCCTGTGCCCTGCTTTCTCTTGGAGTGCCTCGGACTGATGAGCTCCAGCATATCAGACAAGCCTCAGGCATTTGCTGTGATGAGCACTGACTTCTCAAAGTTAATAAGCCAGGAAAAGTTAATAACGCAGACTTCCCAAAATTAATAAACCTGGAAAACAGAATCATTCCTGTTTTGCGCACTATTCTAATAGTATTATTAGTATTTTTATTTTTCTGATCAGCAGCAGCACCTCCGGTAATCCTCAGCCCCTCCCCCTCTCCTGCCCCCTCCTCCCCTTCCTCCCTCCACCTTCACCAGTGGCAGTAATATTGTGTGAGTAATCCCAGAGGAGCTCCCCAGCACTGCCCTGTTGGAGGAAGCAATAACAGAACTAGTGCAGCTCCTGGTCCCTTCAGGCCCAGCTCTGCCCTTTTATATTACACACTGTTCAGTCAAATCCATCACTGGCTTCTAAGACCTTTCCAATAGGCTGGAGAAGGCTGGGTGGAAGGAATGATTAAAGAAACTCAGTGGAGGGGGGAGGGAATAAGAGAAAGGAGAGGAGGGGAGGAGATGGAAAGGAAGATGGTTGGGTTTTGGACATGCCTGAGCTGTCAGTGAGTCTGATTTCCATATGATGGCCAGGGAGACTTGGTATTTCTCCCTGCCCTCTGGGCACCAAGAGGTACTCCCTAGATCAGTGAGGAATATCTGTAAATAAAGAGGATATTAACCATAAGCACCTTCCAGCCTCCAAGCAAGTGCCAGGGCTCAGCTTTCCATTGTATTCCCTTTCGAGAAACAGTCATCCACTGGGGAGAGTTATCCCAGGGAAAAAACAGGCAGCAACAGAACAGAGCCAAAGCAGTTTTAATCTCCTGTCCTTAGATCCACAGTGGCAGCTATTGCCAAGTGGTCAAGACTAGAACCAACCAAATCTCTTGTTAAAATAACAGCCACTACCTGGCTCTTCTCTTTAGAGAACATTCAGTCCTCCTATTCTTTTCTAGGGCTTTACCTGTGAATCAGGTCTGTTCTGTAAGGTCTTGACTAAAGCATGGGTTTGCTTCATAGGTTCAGAAGGTACTAGGGTCACAGATTTAGATCAAGATAGTACCTTTAAGGTCAACTAGTCCAATCTCCTCATTTTACAGATGAGAAACTGAGATAATTGGTATGTGGCTTAGACTTGGGGTGAACTAAGCCCCTTTCATCAACCTGAACTCATGGTTAGGAGTCCAGAACCAAGGTTTTCAAGAAATCCCTCAAAACAAGAGATCTTATAGAACTCAACTCCACATCATTCCCTACCCAAAGTTACTACCAACAGGTAGATTGGCTCCTGGGGCTCAGCCAACCAAGTCATTATTTGGTCCAAAGGAAAATTGATCAAATATGGAGGCAAGAGCAAGTATGGGGGGAGGGAAATGGAACTCCTTGTGGTTTTCAAGGTTCTCATGACCTGATCTAGGGATGGAAGGGATTGTAGAGATCATTTTGTCCAACGCCAATTATTCTCTATATGAGAAATGTGAGACCACTAAAATCTAAATGACTTTTGTAAAATCTTACAAATATTTTGACAGTAGAGCTGGGTTTCAAACCCAGGTCCTCTGACTCCAGTTGAAGAAGTCTTTCCTGTTTCATTCTCAGGGTTCTGCTACTGCTACAGTAATGTAACCATTGAAGGTGAAAATCTGAGTGCTAATATTTCAAATTCACTCCAGAATCTGCATGCTAACAGTGGGCCCAAGCCATAGCTGGTCCTGTCACTTAGAGGCAATTTGGAATTTCAGAATAACACTCCCCCCCCCCCAAATCAAACTCCTCCTTTCCACAGCATAGGCATTGTCCTAGGAGTGAAAGCCTCATTGCAACAGCCATGTAAAGGCTGGTCATACAGTTCTGGCCAGAGGGTGCCAACAGCCCAAATCTGGTCCCTTTTCAACAAGGTAGCTGCTGCCAGCAGGAGGCTTTGGAAGAAGTCAAGTGTAATTAAAAACTGTGAAAGCACTATTGTCTCCAATGTAAATCCATCCAGCTTTCTGCAGGACCTTAGAAACCTTTCCCTAGGAATTTTTAAGGTGGGGAGAGGCCCATGCCACCTCCCCCACTACCATTACCAGATCCAATCAGGGATCCTAAGAGAAAATCATTTACAAACATCGCTGCCTCACATAGATGAACAAGAAAAGTTACTGCGTGTATTTCAATAGCTTGGCATTGCAATGCTCCAGTTGAATGAGAGGGTGGTAGAAGGATAGAAGGAATTAAAGAGCAGGCAAAAGTAATAAAAAGAAAAATTCATGGCACAGATCTTTATCTTTGATTGGGCCCTTCCTCACTCTTTTCCTTCAGCTCCAAGTGCTGCTCATAGAAACAAGTGATGAGAGAAGGCTCACAAATCTAGTCCTATTCCAAAAAACCTGTCAATCCATGACTCTGGACAGGCTACCAGGCAATGAGGTATAGTGGAATAAACACTGGATTTGGAGCTGGAGGAACTGACTCCTGATCTCCTCTCTGCCACTTACTACCTGTGTGACCGCCCAAATCCATCAAATCCTCCTCAAAGGCAGGCTTCCATAACCAAGTCTGAACTGGACACAACTCAAACACAGAGCTCATCTAGTTCCTGGAGGGATGTCTTAACAGCTTGTGCAGGACTAGATGGAGGCTTCTGGCTCCCTGCCATGTGCCACAGCTGTGTAAATGAGTCATGGAGGATTGGACACATGCAAAGTTTTACACTCAACAACCACAGGCAGAATAGAAATGACTGAGTTTAATTTTGTATTTTTTTTCTCCACATCAAATGAGATAATGAATGTAAAGCACTTTATGAACCTTAAAGAACTGCATTAAGATAAGTTAATGCTATTTATAAGAATAAAAAATAGTAATGGTAAGATCTGTTACTTCCCAACCTTCCCAGGTATCCACTGCTTCATCCCTAACTGTGAGAGAAAACATGTCTGGCAGATAGAAAAAAACCTGAGTTCTGGTCAAGAGATTACAGTTGTTATATACAAGAGGTATAGTTGTCAAGAGATTATAAAATAACTCAATAAGCTACATAGTTTTATCATCTATAAAAAAATGAGAGTAATAATATTTACAATATCTATCTCAACTTATGGTGGTGTTGTGAGGACAGTGCTTTGTAAAACAAAGTACTACACAGAAGAGGGCAAGAGGAGGAGGAAAATGAAATAGAGAAGGAAGAGAAGGATGTGGAAAAGAAGGATGAGAAAGGAGGAAGAAGAAGGAGGAGGAGGAGAAGGAGAAGAAAGAAAGAAAGAAAGAAAGAAAGAAAGAAAGAAAGAAAGAAAGAAAGAAAGAAAGAAAGAAAGAAAGAAAGAAAG
>NW_027185876.1:18034808-18047699 GCF_028583685.1 Petaurus breviceps papuanus
AAGAAAGAAAGAAAGAAAGAAAGAAAGAAAGAAAGAAAGAAAGAAAGGGAGAAAGAGAGAAAGAGAGAAAGAGAGAAAGAGAGAAAGAGAAAGAGAGAAAGAAGAAAGAAAGAAAGAAAGAAAGAAAGAAAGAAAGAAAGAAAGAAAGAAAGAAAGAAAGAAAGGAAGGAAGGAAGGAAGGAAGGAAGGAAGGAAGGAAGGAAGGAAGGAAGGAAGGAAGGAAGGAAGAAAAGGAAGGAGAAGAGGAGAGGAGGAGAAGGAAAAAGGAGGAGGGGGAAGAAGGAGAGAATGAGGGAGGGAGGGAGGGAGAGAGAGAGAGAGAGAGAGAGAGAGAGAGAGAGAGAGAGAGAGAGAGAGAGAGATCCTGAAATCAAATCCCTGAATGGGAAAGAATGTTTAAAGGACTTAACATCTATGTAATATGAATCTTAGCATACATTTTTGAACTATAAGATGGACCATAGTGAATTTGGCAAGTATCCTAACTAAAATCTGTAGATTTTAACAAAACATAGGACTCATTCTTCTAAGGCAGCTGTCATAGAATTGATACCTTTTCACCAAAAAGAAGAAAGAAAACTGCCAGTCATTCTTTGAGGACATGACAAACATATCAAAACCTACAGAAATATTTTTGAAACAAGAAAGCACTTCTTCAATGGGCGATAGTAAAGCCTAAAAACAACATTACAATGTGATTTCTTGAATATAACTTGAAAGTTGTTTACCCCTAGGTGGAGCCTTTTAAATGGCTAAAATCCAAGCTGGAATCAAAAAGCCCTTCATGAGTAACATGCATATGAACTCAAACAACAGTTATGTCAACAAAGAAACTTCACACAAATGGCTAAATGTGTATTTGATTGTGAAAATGGAGAAGTGTATGATGATAATTCAGGACTGAGTCACTGTAAGTAGAAACAATAGAAGGGTTATCCTTAAAAAGTCCAGATTTAGTGATCAATGTAGATTATGCAAGGAAAAAAAAAACTATGTGACATACCATGGAAGACTGCAAATAATTAACACCTACCAAGTACCCAGTAAAGCCTGAATTATAAAACAGAAGATGATTATCTTCAATGGGCTACAAATATGGAACTCACATATCTTAAAGAACTCAATCAGTAAACTATACTGGAACTAAACCATTATTACATACTGAAATGTTTCCCATAATTGACCAGACATAACATGGATTTATAAAAATTTAAAAGTAATGTTTTTGATAGACATTGCCATCCCAAATACTCATAATTTCCAAGCTACATGAAGCAAAAAGCTTTAAAAACATATCATCTCTGAGCACCTAGGTGGTGCAGTGAATAGAGCACCAGCCCTGGAGTCAAGAGGATCTGAGTTCAAATCCAACCTTAGACACTTGACACTAGTTGTATGACCTTGGGCAAGTCACTTAACCCCCATTGCCTTGCCTTGCCTTCCCTCCTCTAAAAAAACAACAACAGCAAAACAAACAAACAAAAAGCCCTTATACTCTCTGTTGTCCTGTTTGCTATTGGAATCACATCACCTCCCTGATGTCATGGTCATCTTTGAGAACAAAGAACAAACAGCAACAACCAAAGATGCTCATGGGGAGTCTACAGAGGATGAGTCTACATATTAGTATTTTTATCCAATTACAAAAGGCAACTATTTTATCAACCCAGGTGATAATCTATAGAACATTGAGCATATAAGTACAATTTTGCAGAATAGTAACTTGTCACAGGAACATTTTTTTTGGAATGTCAGAGAAATAGCTGAGAAAAAAATGAAATAATAGAATATTAGAGCAATTTTCTTCTTGGTGATGCTAGGAGTGTGTTAGACAAATAAGAGAATCACAGCCACTGTTGAGCTTAGCCAAGAAATCAAGATAGCCTAGTTCTCCTGGCCCTGGCACTGACTCTTAAAGTTACCTTAAGCTAGTTATTTTCCTCTCTGTATCCTTCAGTTTTCTTCCTCTATGAAATGAGAGAAATAGAATCTGCTATCATATAGTGAGATCATAAGCATAATAATAACTGATAATTAAGCATTGCCTTAAAAGTTTGAAAAGAGTTTACATGTATTACCTCATTTGAGCCTTACTACAACCCTGTGATCTAAGTACCACAGATATTAGTGATTCCATTTAACAGATGAGAAAACTAAGGCTCAGGGAGGTTAAGTGACTTTTCCATGGTCACAGAGCTGGCAAGCATAAAAGGTGGGATTTGAACTCAATTCTGCCTGACTATAGCTCCAGCATGTCTATAAAGTGGTTTGTATCTCCCATAATGGAATCGATAAAAATATAGGGTACTCATCACCAAGTATATTTAAGTACATCTCACTCTGGGAGCCAGTAGACCTACTAAGCTGAAAAATACAAGGAAATGGCACCTAGAAAAGATAAGCAAATAGCTGAGAGATTTACCTTGTTATTCATAGAGATCAGAGACTCTGTCCCAGAAAGATATCACCCACTTGGAGTCTATCCGAAGTCAACCTATGCACTCAAAAAAACTTCGGTTACTGATTGATGAATGATGTAAAAAGATGTAAATCTACTAAGTCAACTAAGCAAAGACCAGAAGAAATGCAAAGAATAGTTCTATGCTATAAGCAACTACTACCTACTAGGACAGTGTAATGATAGAGTACCCCACCTACAGTCAGGAAGACTCATCTTCATGAGTCCAAATTTGGCCTCTAACATTTACTAACTGTGTGACCCTGGACAAGTCACTTAACCCTGTTTGCCTCCATTTTCTTATCTGCAAAATTAGTTGGAGAAAGAAATGGTGAACCACTCCAGTATCTTTGTCAAGAAAACTCTAAATAGGGTCACAAAGAGTAGGATATGACTGAAGAACAATAACATAAGCAACTACAAGTGTTAGAAAGGGAGTGAGGAGTGAGTAAAGTATGTAAAACTAAATAGGGTATTAGAGAAACAATGAATAACTTGGAGTCTGGGGTTGTAATCTCAACTGACAGTGCATGTGTGACCTTAGGCAAATTATTTCATCTTCCCCTAACTCAGTGTCTTAATCTGCAAAACTATGATGTCTTCCTTTACAAGGCTAACAAACACACTGAAATGCTTCGACATTTGAAGACTTCGTTAATCCTAAATGTTGTTATTCACATCTGTGATACAAAATTGTATTTCAGGCAATCAATAAACATTTATTACATGTCGACTAAATGCTAGCCTATTTTCAAGGATCTTACACTCTAATGGTACTAACACTAAGTCCTCACACTTTCAGTAGCATGTTCCAAGAGGACCCCCATTGAGGCTGAATTCAAAACTACATCACATCTAGAATGATAGTAGTGAAGAATCTCCAAGTTAGAAAGGATTTCTGGGGCCAAACTGCCGAATCTTTCATGATGCAGTGGAATGAATGATGAAATTGAAGTTCATGGGATCATAGAGTTGGAATGGAATAGGGCCTTAGAGATGATCTAAATTCATCCCTCTAATCACCCCCACCCTTATTGGTTAATAACGAAAATGAAGCTCAGAGATGGACCCAATGCCACACATAGAGTAAGTAATGGAACTGAGATTTGAATCCAGGTCCTCTGACTACAAATGTCATGTTTATTCCATTCTACTAAACTGCCAGTAAATTAAGAGACATGGATCCCATCTTTTGACACAAATATTTATAAGACTTTGTTTTCTACTAGTTAACTATGGGTCAGTTATTTGATATACCTGTCTCATTTTTCTCATCATCTCCATAGGAAAAACAAACTTGTATGAACTTGTAAACTTTGGGGATTTGTTTCAGGGAAAGAGCACTGTAAACTTTTAAAAGCTATATAAATTATCTTACACCTATCAGATTGGTTAAATTGATAAATGTCCTTCAAATGGGAAATGGCTAAACAAGTTGTGGTATATGATTGTAATAGAATACCACTGTGCTATAAGAAATGATGAGCTGATTGACTTTAGAAAAACATAGAAAGACTTGGACTTGTGAAGGAAGATATCTACCCCCAGAGAAAGAACTCGTAATTAAAAGTATGTAAAGTATGCCTTTACATATATGTATATGTGTCTATATATGTATATATACATGAATGTATGTGTGTATACATGCATATATGTGTGCTATGTATATCTGTGTATATATGTATATAAGGATATATTATACATATATGTGTATACACACATTGTGGTTTAATTGTAGCCTTCTCTATGGGGGAAGGGAGAAAAAAATGGTACATGGCAGAGAACTATAGAAAACTTAGAAAGAGACACAGAAAAGAATCCTGTGTAATTTTAATGAATTGACTATCTATCCTATGCATCATAGGCCATCCTCTGGCACCCTTAGTATTTTCTGTGCAGCTGTGTAGAACTCTACTGGAGGTAACAATATGCAGAATGCTTTTAAAACCTTAAAACACTACATAAATACTAGCTATTATCATCATTTTTCTTTATTTTCATTATATGACTTTTTTTTCTATTCATAGATCCTTTTGGTGGTAATTTTTCCCATCTCACTTCCCAACTTTCATCTCTCTCTTTCCCTGTATATGAGTTTTTCTTTTGACTTTTATTTATTTTTTTGTGAGGCAATAGGGGTTAAGTGACTTGCCCAGGACCACATAGCTAATAAGTGTCAAGTGTCTGAGACTGGATTTGAACTCAGGTACTCCTGACTCCAGGGATGACATTCTATCCACTGTGCCACCTAGCTGCCCCTATATTGGCTTTTAGTTCAACTTCTATTTGATTATTCTCAGATTGTGGTGTGCCATGTTTAGCAATCTTATAGGATCAATGGGAGAATTAGTGCAGTTAGCAGATTGAGATTATTAAAGTATGGTGCCATTTCCTAATTTGATTGAGCTCATTCTACTCTTCCAATTCAATTCTAGACTTAGATCATTATTTATCTTTGGTTCTTTGAAAAGTTTTATGTACTAAGAATTGCCCTTCCAACTGCACGGCACAACTGGGCAATATGAATTTTTAAAATCTACTTATTTCCCCTTCCTCCCCCCTCATATAGCTACATCTCTTACATGGCCATGGATCATCACTGTGGAGTTCCTGTAGTGTTGTGGGTCCTAATTTTGATCAGAATTCTGGATGATGGTTTGAAACTTGCTCTTACAGAAAAAAAGAGATTCTGACTCCATATTAGTAAGCTGAAAAGTATAGGATTACTTTCCTCCCTCTAGAGACAAAAAGAAAGAAAGAAAGAAAGAAAGAAAGAAAGAAAGAAAGAAAGAAAGGAAGAAAGAGAGAGAGAAGGAAAGAAAGAAAGAAAGAAAGAAAGAAAGAAAGAAAGAAAGAAAGAAAGAAAGAAAGAAAGAAAGAAAGAAAGAAAGAAAGAAAAGAAAGAAAGAGAGAGAGAGAGAGAGGAAGGAAGGAAGGAAGGAAGGAAGGAAGGAAGGAAGGAAGGAAGGAAGGAAGAGAAAGGAAGGGAGAAAAGAAAGAAAGATATTGATAGAAACATAAATATGTAGATACATAGACAGACAGATTGAGATAGGAATAGAAATTCACAAATTGAAATGTTAAATGAGACCTTAAATTGGCTCGTCCCTAGACTTTGATACCTCTGGAGAAGAGAGTGAGGCTGACGACTGTGCAGCTCTGTCTGCCTCATTTTTCATGTCAAAGTCAAGACATCACCCTGGTGGTGTCATTGGTCAGTATAGATAAACTAAAAGGATCAGAGAATGTTAGTAAGTAAATAGCTATTTCCAAGGTTAACATCCTTTATGTGTTGGTGGAAGGAGACAGCTGGACTATAATTTGTGTGAAAATCTTCCCTATTACTACTGTAGATGGCAACACCATCCTCCCAGTCCCTCAGGTTCAGAGCCTGGAAGTCATCCTGACCTCTTCACTATGCCTCAGCTTCCATATCCAATCTGTTGACAAGACCTTTTGAACAATCAATGAATTAGTAGATTATGTGTCTTGATAGAGGCATAGTAGCATTGGAAGAAACATTACAAATCAAGATTCATTAACAGCTTTTTTCTCAACCCGATGATTTATTTTTCCCTCCACTGAAATTCTATGTCCTCAAAAATACACAACAGACTTTATGTGTGATTAGCTCATTATGGCTTGACCATGAGGCTATCTAGTTAGGTCTGACGTCTTGTACTTCACTTAAGTGGAGGAAGTCTCTGCCAGAGAAATTATGTATCCTTAAAGTATTCATTAAAGCAGTAATTTGTTTTAAAAAAATACTCTTTGGGGATGACTAGGTGGCACAGTGAGTAAAGCACTGGCCCCCAGAATCAGGAGGACTGAATTCGGTTCTGGCCTCAGACACTTAACACCCACACAAAAAAACTAGCCGTGTAACCTTGGGCAAGTTACTTAACCCCAATTGCCCTCCCCACCAAAAAAAAAAAGCAAAAAAAAATACTCTTTGGTCTGAGTAGTTGAGCATGCCCAGAGGCTGGAGATGGTAGATCACTTGAGGTTAGGAATTCCAAGCTCCAGAGTACTGTCCATGAAGTGTCCACACCAAATCCGTGACCAATATGGTGAACCTTAGCAAACTTTCCAAGAAAAGGTGAACAAACCCAAATCAGAAACAGAGAAGGTCAAAGCTTCTAGGCCAATCAACAGTGGCATTGATTCATGAGTGACTGCTACACCTCCAAACTCAGTAAAATAGGAATACCCACTCTCAAAAAAAAAATCTTCATAAGAATAATTGGATAAAAATTAATTTGGATGAAAACCATCAATAAAGCATTGGATTACGAAGTGTCAGCAAATACTAAATGTGCTCCTGGATGTTTCCTGGTTACTCTAGCTTAGCTTTAGGAAATAACTTGGTGCCATGTGTTTTGGTGTATCATTGCTTTCCGTTTTTGGAGAGGAAGCCACTGACTTTGTCTCTCCCTGCATATGAAAATGCAACATAGAGGTGAAAAAGGGGGGAAAAAGTGTTGTGTGCCCTGTTGTCCTTTCCACACTGATTTGGATAACAACCATGGCTCCTACCTGCTGGGTTGTTAGCTGTTTGTGACTGCCTCTCACCCTCGTCATTACACTCATTGTCTTTGACTCAAGCTGAGCCACCTCATCCTGGATAGCTGCCATCAGCACAGTCACTCCGCTACTATCATTCCTCAACTCTTGGCATCAGCCATGTCCTGTGCCAGTTTATTCTCAGGCTGTGGCCACGGTTAATATAATCCCTTTCTTCCAGATGGATTCCTGAAAGAACTACCCACACAAAACCAGATTTTCCTTCCCCTCCCTTATCTCACACTTTTTACTTATACATTTGATTTCAGAAAAATCTTTGAAAGAAATTAAAAGATGCCGTTAATTATCAGAAGCGGGTAGGGTAGGATTAGCAGGTTATCCTTTATTCAGAATCTCAGAGGTGGAAATGATCTTAGAGGCTGTCTAGTCCAGCCTATACTTGAAGAGTCCCTTGCTACAATATGCTCAATGAGTGATCATCCAGCCTTTGCTAGAAGACCACCAGGGTTGGGAGGCCATTGCCTCCTGAGGTAGCTTATTCCTGACACAATACCTTTTCTTGGGTCATAAAAATTTAGACTTGGGAAGGAACTTATATAAATCATCTAGTCTAGTTGTCTCATTTTTTTTTTGCTCTTTGGAGGGCAATCAGGGTCAAGTGACTTGCCCAAGCTCACACAGCTAGTTTTTGTGTTAAGTGTCCAAGGCTGGATTTGAACTCAGGTCCTCCTGACTCCAGGGCCAGTACTCTATTCACTGAACCACCTAGCCACCCCTAGTTGTCTCATTTTAAATATGAGGGTAATGAGTTACAGAGAAGTCAAGGGACTTGCTCAAAGTCACAAAGGTAATTGGCAGTAGGTCTTGGCTTGCAACAGAGATTCTGACTCCATATACAGGTTTCTTCTCAGGATACTATATTAGTATAGTACCAATTCTGAACAAGCATTGATTTATTGGTTGATTGATCACATTTTGTGGTCAAATATGTTTTGTTCTGACAAAGGACTAGTAAGAAATAGATTCATTTAGGAACTGTAGACAAAGCTACTGCCCAAGCAAAACCTGGACTTTAGGGAACTCCTGAAAAGATGGAGTCCATTTTCCCATGGAGATCTATAGATCTATCCATCTGGTGATTAATAAAGGACAAAGAGGATATTTTCTCTTCTGAAATGTTTTCTTGGGAGTATAAAATCTGAACTTATGACACTCTCCAAACTATTTTTTAAGCAAGTTGCAATTCACTCATCAGACTTATTTCCCTGGGCAAATGTCAGAGGCCCTAAGAGAAACCAGGAAATACAAAGAAATTAATCTTGGAGGTTACTCAGCATTGTGGTCAGATCACAGCTCAGTATCTCATGCTATAGAGAACACTCCTCAATACTTCCCAAATTAGAAGCTGCCAGAAAAGATGAAAGGAATTTAGATGATTTAACCTAAATAGGAAAGATGGTGATTGTCTGTTCTTCAACTTTCAGTAAGATCCAATAAGAAATGAATTTAAGGCATAGCAAGAAGTGTTATAGATCATTTAAAATTAAGAAAAACATAATTAGAAGGAGTCTTACAGTCCATGTCATATAGCCACTTCATTTTACAAATGAGGAAACTGAGGAATATCAGAGTAAAGTAACTTTTGTAAAATCACATAGCTATCAAATAGATGGGCTAGCCTAGAAATAAGGTTGTCTGACTCAGGATCCAGTGTCCTTTCCATCATACCTTGATATCCAAATTCTTAATAATAAGGACTATTAATCATTGATTGGTTTACTAAGGAAATTTACATAAATTTCCCATGGATTTTTTAAGTAACAAAAGTGGTCACCCATCTAGAAAAGGGTAATCTTATTATTATGTTGGAATATTTTAAGATGACCTTTGCATTCCCTCCTAGCCACATGTACTCAGAATTTACTACATGCAAAATGCCATGACTTTTGACTACTCTGGTTGTGGCTGATTAACCCATTTCTTAGCACTTGAAGGTTAATAGGGCCAAAGGAGTGGGCAGGATCCCATCAATTTGGACTTCTGACAACAGGCTACCTCTGGGCTCCAATAAGCCGTATCATTAATACTTGCCCATAGTCACAAAAAGGTGTAGATTAAAATAGTAATTATGACTAACTACTGGATAAAACAACTCAGATTGTGATTCACAAACATGATTGGTTGTCGAATGTTGACTTTGCCACTAGCTCTGTGTCCAATAAAAAGAAGCTAAAATATTTCAAGTTAAGGAAAAGAAGATTCCTGGTTAGATTATTGGTGGAACTGAGCAGGAGCTCTGTAAATTAGTTTAACTGTGTATACTAAATAAGGAGACCTAATTCTTTTACTTTTTCACCAAGTTCCTATTCTAGGTGACATAGAGTTGACTCTGGTTTCTTCAAGGTTTTGATAGTGACAAAGCTCTGATAGAGCTTTCCATGTCAGAAATGTTTGAAGGATGAGACCAGTGACAGATCCCATGTTTATCACCTGCAGACCAGAATCTTTATAATTAAAGGATGTTCAGTTGCCAGTTAACAAATAGTTTTGGACAAAGTAACTCATGAAATGCCCTATTAATGCAGGAAAGGGCCATAAACTTTGTTGGTGAAGGAAGTACCCAGTGGAATGAAATAATAGGTTTTAGAAAGTTCTGAGGGAGTATTTTGCGCCCTGAACCAACTGTATCTCCCAACACCCATACACAGCCCTTCCTATAGTGTGGTTTTCCCCATGATGTAAAGGTAATGTGGGCTTTGGAACCTCTTTTCCTCTCTGGTTAACCAACAATCTCGGGGCCAAAGCTGAAATCAGCTGCCTCTTAATAGTTCAACCTCTATAATTCTCAGCATCATTAAACTTTTAAGGAAGTCTATTGGGGTTGTTCTTTAATCCTTTAATAATTGAGACAGGGGAGGGCCAAATGATGGAGCACCATTTACCTGAGCTGATATTAACTAGGTTTGGCTGCTAATGGCTTTTCGACAATCCCACTGTGTCAATGTTGCCATTTAAAAGAATGCATTTCATTTGGCCCTTGCTCTTTAACTGTCAACGGGGAAATTGAAAAATAATATTCCATTAAGTACTGCAATATTTTTTAGAGTTCTCCATCCCACCACCCCTTGTGGTGCATCCATTTTAGATCTACGCTACACCAAAGCAACCAGTTGAAAAGTGAAAAATTCAACATATAAATCAGTTTGACTTTCATGATATGAAACAATAACTGTACCTCCTTGCCCTCAATAAACACGGATATGCATGTGTGAGCCCACATACACGATGAATTGACTTTTAGTGTCTTGGACACTCAATCATAGATTAATAACCAGGGCAGTGTGGTGTAGTAGGAAGACCCATGTTGAACATGTTCTCTGTCATCTACAAATTGAATGACTTAAGAACTGACCAGTTTCTTCATGGCTAAAGTGGGGAGTTGGGCCAGGATCACCTTCAATTCTAGACCAAGGAACCTATGTCCTACTTGACCTCTTACTCAGGTCAATCACTTGTGAAATGAGAGACTTGAAACAGAGCAGGTGTTCTTCATCTTTGATGTGGCATAGCCCTCTTTGGCATCCTAGAGTAACCTGTAAACCCCTTCTCAAACAATGGTTTTAAATGCATAATACATAATATTACAAAGAAAACACAAGGTTAATGAAAATAAGGCTATAACTTTTTTCCCATTCAAGTTCATAGACTGAAATTTATCCATGGAATCTTAAAGGTCTGTGTAACCTAGTTTAGGAACCCCTGGACTAGATGAAGTCTAAGGTTCCTCCCCATTCTAAATCCAATGGCCTAGAATATTAGTGTTACTGTTAACATCATTAATGTTGAGTGATGCTGACATGTTGCTGATCTCACAAAGTAGCAATGGAGTAACCATTTTGATTCTGAGTACCATTACTGGAACTAAGCAAGAAGAAATAGAAAGAGAAAAGTAAAGGAAGAGAAGAGAAAGAAAGGAATGAGAAAAGCAGAAGGAAAAAGAAAGTGATACATATGATAGACAGTGTTTCAGGGGTTTGTCATGATGGCCAACCTGGCCCTGGTAGACAATATCTAAGAGATGAAGAGAGTTTTACTTTAAAAAGGGAAAATATTAAACATAAAATTCTTATTCTTTAAATAACTTTTATCCTATAACATGATATTTTAATATATTTTTATAAACTATATTATATGTAATCTATAAATTGATCATTTTAAATTCATTTTCATAAATTAAAAATTATGCTCCTGCTGAAACTAGCCACCTGAATCAAATGGTATAACAAAAGGATGTATCTTCTTCTTAATAAAATAATTATCCATGTATAGGAGGTACATACCAATTAAAATTAATTAATTAACTAAGCATGTGACCTATAAGAATTCAGGATGCACCACTGTAATACTGTGTCTTCTATGTGCCCATTTACTTACATGTGGACACCCCAATTATTGTATAAACTCAGTTTGACCAGGTACTGTTTGAGGATTTTGCCTGTCTTGGTATGGCCAGAGCCTGCTATTTCAAAAGCACCTAATGAATGCTTGCTGATTGATAAGCATTGATCTAGATGGATAGTACTGGCTGCCTTGGTCTCCTTTACCAAAAAATATCACGTGGCTCTGAACTTTCTCAGACCCAAGGAGAGATTCCAGGGGGGGAAAGCCCAACATCATCATCAACAACAACAACAACAACAACAACAACAACAGAAAATGTATCTTTTTTTAAAATTTGGCAGCTGCTGAGATTAAGTGACTTGTCCAGGATCCCCCAGCTATGGCAATATAACACTGTCCGAAGTTCCTATGGTACTGGAAACAATTTATAGGGAAAATTCCCTGATAAGTTATTTTAGGTGCCTTTATAACTAAGGCACAGGATGATAGGACTGAAGAGAGATTTTTATAGTGAATTTTACCCTGTAGTGAGTGGTAACATGAGGTTCCAGGACAAGTGGAGGGAAAAGCAAAGGAGTATTTGTAACCTACAAGGAGATGGCAGAACCCATTGAAATGATTTCATTGGATCCTAATGAGAGGACAGTGAAGTGGCACAGTGATAGAGAGTGGAATCTGAGAGTCAGGAAGATCTGAGTTCAAATCTGAGCTTAGACACTTATTAACTGTGTGATCATGGACAAATTTTTTAAACCCTATTTGTCTCAGTTTCCCCAAATGTAAAATGAACTGGAGAAGGAAATGGCAACCTCCCCCAGTATCGTTGCCAAGAAAACCCCAAAATGGGGTCATGAAGACTCAGACACAACAGAAACAACTGAATAACAACAAGAGGGAATAATTTAACATTTGTTCCAGTTAGTCGCAGATTCCATATTACAAAAGTCCTATTTCAGGACACACATTTCATTTCCTCTGAAATCCAATAGAGCTAATAAAGGTGTAATGAATAGCCAGGGGTTAGTTTCCTTAAAAACTAAGAAAATCTCAGAACAATTCTTCAAAAATCTTCAATGTCTCCCAAGTGCCTACTAAATAAGATCGATTTCTGATCCTAACATTTAAGGCCCTTTGGATCTGATCCCAACTGATCTTTCATCCTCATCTCTTACTACTTCTCTTCCAGCCCCTCACTATCCCCCATTCTCATCCCATACCTTAGTCTACACTGTACCCATACCTAGAATGGGCTCTCCCACCTCAATATATATTACTGCCTCTTCACAGATTTTCTTTAATAATCTCTCCTGATCCTTATATTTCACTCTGAAGTCTCTCTCTTCAAAGCTTTCATGGCACTTGGCTTCAACTTCTCCCCTGCCTGTTATCTCTCCTCTGACATATTGATTTGTCTATTTTCCATGTCCCTATTAGATTGTAAGCTCTTTGATAGCAGGGCCTTTAGTGAAGCTATCTTAGTCTCTCCAGTTCAATTCAGTTCAATTCAA
>NW_027185876.1:18048099-18061623 GCF_028583685.1 Petaurus breviceps papuanus
AGAGAGAGAGAGAGAGAGAGAGAGAGAGAGAGAGGGAGGGAGGAAGGAAGGAAGGGAGGGAGGAAGGAAGGAAGGAAGGAAGGAAGGAAGGAAGGAAGGAAGGAAGGAAGGAAGGAAGGAAGGGAAAAAAGCAGTTCCTGATCTCAAGAAATCTATGATCACTGCCTTTATACATAGTAGGTGCTCAATACATTCTTTTTTAATTGGTGTCCATTATTGCCACACCATCAAAAGGGATGTCAATAGTTTAAGAATTGGATAGGATGTGCTTAACAGTATAGTGTTTTCTAACAATTCTATTGCTGAAAGTGCAAACAGCCTCTGGAAGTTAGAGTTTCTCAATGCTACTTGGGTTGTAAGAGAAAAGGAAGGAGGGTTGGTAAGATGCCTCTGTCCTATTTATTCTTTTATCAAGAAAAGGCATTTATAAGAGATTAGTTGGTTTAGTTAGAAGAATCATTGCAAATTTGATAAGGTAATTGTGGAATAAAGTAAATAGGGAGTCTGTGGAGACATTTAATGGTAAGGATGAGGAGTTTACACTCAGAGGGAGACAGAGAAAGTACTGTTATGATATCATTACAAATATATTTTTTATACTTCTTAACTCCAAGTCTGACACTCCCAATAAACTATAGCTTGGAAGCCTGCCTGAGTCTGAGTATTTAGAAGGTTGACTCTTATTTGCCAAGAGCCATTTCCACAGGACAAACTGAGAAGTTGATATTATCATAGTTCCAGAAATGGCAAATGGAGAGCTGGGAGGGGACAGGCAAGAATCTTCAAGAAAAGGCATTGGTGAAGCCATTGAGATGACTGGGGATCTGAGAGTGAAGTATAGCTGGACTTTCCTGAAAAAGGAGGTCAGATAAGGTGGTCACAAACCAGGACAGTGAGGAAACCAATCACCTTGGGATCAACCTGGTAAAGAGCCTATTCTACTCTTCCTCAAGTGGCCCTCGGAATAGACAGACAGTTCAACATTAGCCACACCCTTGAAGCCTTCTAGCCTGAAAGGACCTGCTGAGGCTTGCACTTCTCTGGTATAGACAACAAGCTCACCTCCATGTCATAATGAAGCATTTGAAATAGATTTCATTGAAGGTTTTGAATGACTGAGGTTTTACTCTCCCAGGAACATTTGCCTTTTAACAAGGACAGTGCTTTAACCCAAAGGAATTAATCTTTAATGATGACAATTCAGGTACTGTGACTGGACCAGGGAGAAGATAATTTGGGGTGGAATTATAGTAGTAGTGCAGAAAGTGACTGATTCTCTGCATTTATGCTTCAGACTGGTTATATTCACACACACATACACACACGTGCACACACCCATGCACATATACACACATGCACACACACTACTTGACAGTTTTCTCACCTTTAATTTTTCCTCTTTGGTTTTACATCAACTAGTATAATGGTTCAATATATAAACCTCTCCCCTTCCTTGAAAACAACTGAGAACAGATATTCTACTGACTGTCTGAGCAGTGTCATTTCTACATATGAAATATAGCACACAGCAAATACACACTTTCATGGGACCACATAAAATAACATGTTGCTTTTATAAAATATTTGTTCAGTTTTTTCAGGACTTTTATGTGGGGTCTTACTTGCACTATCTTGACCAGGCTAAAAGTGCATCAGCCACTCCTGTGCACAACTCCACCACTAGTTGGAATTGTCTTGTTTGGTTATTGACCCTACTTAGGCAGGTTGGTGGTCGCTTCATTCCAGAGGCTTATGACATTGGTGCCAGACTTAGTATGGACACCTGATGGGTGTTAACCCTACTGTGGCTTACCATTCCTGAACTCAATTCTTCCACCAACCTCAGCCTCCCCAAGTAGCAGGGATTACAGGTCTGTGTGACCATAAAAGCTTATGAGAGCCTGCACAAGGTTGTGGTTGGATGAGTGGAGGCAAGGGGATATTGAGCGATGTCATCAAGGTAGAAATGACAAGACCTAAAATTAGATTGGCTAGGTTAGGTAGTGAGAGTGAAAAGATGAGTCCAATAACATCAGTTGCCACTATACCAAACAATGACTAAGGTGTAGCACCAGAGGAAAGAGCTGGACTAAAAATAAAAGAGATGGCTAGGGGAAGAGGGTAGAAACACTAACATTAACTGAGGGTGGTCATCATTGTATGAGTCAACGGACTAGATTCTTCACTCCCTTGGAGGATCAAGGCATTCCAGTATGTTTGCCTTCTACAATTACCAAAGAGACTGTGATAGAGTAAAGAGCTCAATGTGGGTCCCAATGTTTATACTGACACTAACTGTGAACTTCAGATTCCTCATCTATAGAATGAGATGGCAAACAACCCCTGAGTTCCCTACCTCCAAAGGCAGCTGTGAAATAAAGGGCTTTGCTTGGGAAATCTTGGAACACTGTAAAGGTGGGCTACTATATGGGATTTGTCCCTCTTTCTGGAGCTCCGACTACAGCCACTGTGCCTCAGGGTGAATATGGTATACTCTCAATAGGAAGTCCCCACCACAATATAAGATGGGGCAAATAGGGAAAAGGAGGGAGTGGAGGGCCAGCAGCAGGGGAGGAGAGCAGTGATGGTTATGTTAAAAGGGATTTGCTCCACTGTCAAAACCCAAAAGATCTCCCTAAGCGCCAGCATTAGGAAATGAAGCCTGTGCTGACAGGGAGGGGGTAGAGAGTATTAAGGAGGAGCTTTGAAGAGGAGGAGAAAAGGAGGAGGAGGAGGAGAGGTGGAGTGCTAAAATTACATCATTAACCACAGTTTGAAAGCGGTCAAAAGTAAGCACCTGGTTCTGAAGTGCTTGAGTTGTCTGAGTCACGCTAAGAGAGTTTGCTTTATCCTTAGGGTTAGTATTCCAGAGAAAAGGATGCCCAGAATCCTGCCTTCGGTATTTACTCTTGGACAAGGTCAGCTTATGAAACCCAGGCTACAGTAGCTGCCCACTTATCTATTCCTTCTCCACTCCCTCTACTCAAATGATAATGACTGGAATGAGTGGTCTGAGATAAACTGGATCAGGTAAAGTGCTCCCCAAAACACTAGGATCCCCAAATCCTCCCACTAGCTATCCAGAACACATAGAATTTAGCATCTCTTCTTAAGATTTCAAAAATTAATAGTCTAAAAGCAACCTGTCCCTTCCTCTTTCCCCTTCTACTCTAGAACTAAGGGCCTAGGGGCCCAGGGCCTGAGTTGGCATCTTCCATCCTTTGGGCTGCCTGCTGTCGTTGTGCTCAAACAAAGACCAATTCGGATACCCCCTGCAGAGAGTGAGGGCCTATTTCTGGGGCTCAGAGGGAGTTTGCCTTAATCTGCCTCATGGTGAATGACAACAATGTTAAGAATGAAAATATGGTTTGGGGGGGATATCCCCCAGGAGCCCAACATTGCAGTATTTAAGGGAACTTTAATGAGCTTAAGAGCCTAATCTAGAGCTCAGGGTTTTTTTTAGTTGTTTTGTTTTGTATTAAATCCTTTTAAAGGTTACTTAGGCTAGGATAGGGAAGAGTGAGCCTAAATGTGAGTCAAAGAAAGGATGAGGGGTAAAGGAAGGGGTGGGGGCTGGTTTGGAAAGTGAGGGACATCCAAAGAACCCCTTTCAGTAAGGAAGCAGAATAAGAATGTGGAGACAATTGGTCACTGCTGAACAATTGGCTGAAAAGTTAGGTACTCTCCTTGGAGAAGCAAAGGATAAACATTCTACCCAGAATTCCTTTCACAAAATTCTTCTTTTCTCGTGTCAAATGTTTCTTGCCTTTTGCCTTTCTACATTTATAGTCTGGGGAGGAAAAATTAAGATCAGAGATCCCAAACATAAGATCTGCTGAGGGTCTTAGGGATCACATAGTTCAGCTTCATTTTATGGAGGATGAAACTGGGGCTGAGATACTTTCAATGACCTGCCTAACTTGACCCAGGTAGTTAGTGACAGAGGTCAGAGTCCCCTAAAGCATACTTCCTCCTACATAACAGGTATCCAATCTTTGGTCTAACCATAAGCATCAAGTGCCTCTTTAAAACATCGTAACACTCAAGCCCTCCTTAGTCCAATACCAGATAAGACCTAATACCAGACAAAGGAACGTGACATTGGCAGGCATTCAGTGAAGAATTGCTAATGGCAATGATGATCACAGAATCCTTTAAACCTGATAACATCCCTCACTGCCTAATTCAGGATGAGGAAATGACTGAGTTTACAGTATGGTTGGTCCATGTTTCAGAGGTCTATATAGCCAATACATATTACAGAGATAACCTTCTGTCAATATGGCCATGAGGGTAAATGTACTGTTGTCTTAGGTGGTAAGCTCATTGATCTCGTGAACAGTGGACTCATTGGTCACATAGATGTGGCCTTGGTATTCGCACAATCCCAAGGTTTTTGCAACAATAAAAGTTAGAGAGAAAAGGGAAGAGATTTAGAAGGGGCTGACAAAAAAAAGAGATAATAATAAGAAATCTGGATTGATCATGAGGTTTAGACCCAGAAAGAAGGATTGAGTATTTCATCTGAGCTTCTTTTTATGCATAGTCTAATCTGCCTTGTCAGACATGGAAGCCCTACTCTATGTCTGTCAGAAACTTATCAGTGCCTGTCTGTTATATGATAATGATTAAAAAACAACAACAAAATCTAATGGAGAGGAACAAGAGGAATAATGTGAAGAGAATATAATCCAAGTTTATTTGCTGTTATCCAAAAATAGGATCTTCACTTTGGAATCCCAAAAGGCTGGACAAGACCAATTTATTTCATGTGACTTCAGTTAAAGGACTAGCAAAAGCCTCAGCCCATAATGTATTTTTAGTTGCCATGACATTATGGTGCAATTATAAGTGGGGGATCTGGCTATGGTCTCATTAAAGGCTTGCTAATCCATGCATGGCAGTCAGGTGTTGAGCTCTAAAAAAATTATTTTGTCTCCCTGGTTCAGTGAGAGAGAGAGGGAGGTCTCCAAAATCCTTCCCAACTGCCCAGATGTCATTTTGTACTGGGACAGAGCAGACACAACCAGATGAATATTCAGGATAAGGCAGCAACAGTTTTATTTCTTAGGAAATGTCTTAACTGACTTCAGGGTTTATGCTTTATTCCAATTGGCTCTACTGTCTAACTCCCAGAGAAACTTAATCCCTGCCCTAATTCCCATTTTATTTATTTTCAGTAGTGTGAAAACAAACATGTAGCTAAGATTACAATGTTTACGCCTCCTCTTCGCCAAAATAATGCTAATCCCCTTCTGCTAATTAATGCCAGAGCCAGAGCAATTTTATTAACTTCACCTTGGTTAAAGTATGGTGGTGGTAGTTCATGTTTAAATTAAAACAACAATTTGACATTTGAAAGACATCAGCTTTGTCTCCACCGAGTCGGTCTGCTACCTTTCACTTAGATGCTGGTTTGCTTTAATATATGACAAAAGACACAAAGCTCCAGTCCTCACTGGTCAACTATGACATAACTAATTTTAATTGCAATAAGTTGAATCAGGCACCCTGCACTGTCATTCAAAGAACTCAGGGGAGAATTTAAATCATAGGAAACATTAAGCCTGATTCTCCCTGAGGTGCTAGAAAACATGCCTTCCTCTGAACACAAAAGAGAGAGGAATGTCTTGTATATTCCCTCTGATATTTTCTCCCAGAGTCTAGCAGACATTTTTAACTCCAGAAGGGAACTGGTATCTCCCCACCAATAGCCTAAGGGGCATCCAGACAATGCTTTTCTATATGCTCTCTGGGAAACAGAGCAAAGTGATATAGTAAGTCCTTAGAGGTGATGCTTAGCTCTACAGAGAGCAGGACACCTCTGGAACAGAACAACAGCATGCTTCTTGGAAGAGGAAAGAGCAAGATTCCCTCCTCCCATATAAGTAAATCTCCAATGAGCTTCCCTCTGATAGTTTACAACAAGACAACTAATAATTAACAATAGCTTACATCAAATGGACTTTAAGGTTTACACAGCACTCTATACACATTATGGCACTATCAGAAGTACACGCAAATAAAATTAAAGAGTAAAGAATAGCCAAAGTTTCGAATGATAATATTTGTTGAATTGATTGGAACTTAATTAGAATACCTATCTGTTTTTAGAAGCTTTAGGGGGTAGATACAGACATACTTTGTTTTCAGGATGTTTTGCCAAATATACTTAATAGTCAAATGGAAAACAGTGATATAAACAATTCTTCTGATTTGGTACAAAGAATTAAAGTATACACACACCCACACATATGCAAATATAATATGATGTGTCAATGATAAATATATTGATTGATATATTAAATGTATTTGTGTATAAGATACCAAATGTATTTATTATGCATTTTTAGTAGTTTAATTGATACTTTAAAATAAAAAAAAATCTTACCCACTTTCTCATTTCCCAACACTAGAGCCCAAATTTATTCTTGAGTCTTTTTTTCTTCTTTTCTTTTAAATTGCACTAATAGAATTGTTTTTCAGAAGAGAAACAATGTTTGTTCAGAATCATTTAAAAGTCTCCCCAGTTTAAAAACAAGGAAAAGTCTCCCAAGTATTTGTGTCATTATTTTGCTTAACCCAAAGGTTAAAAGCAAGATTAATAAAACTAAAAGGTAAGAAATCTACATGGGGAAAAATCTAAACACAGAAGTCTAATCTGGGAAATTTGTTTCAAAGTAGAATACATGGCAAAAAGTACTGGGACTACCAATATGTCTAAATAGACTGAACAACCCATTTGAAAAGATTTCTCTGTATAACGCTTAAGATCATAAAGGATGTTACAATACTAAGCTATGCATAAATGGTATGTGGGGGGTTATATATGATGTAAATATAAAAAAAATGTTTTACTCTTAATTCCTATCCTTTATTTCTATACTCATTATCTCATTGATTTCTTTTTTTAATTTTAGTTTCAGTTGGTCTTTATCTAGAGGGGAGGAAAGACCCAGAAAAACCTTGGAATAAGGATGGCTCCCCATCACCCATTGTAACCAAGAAAAGACAAATCTACCTTTCAAAAAAAAAAAAGAACCTCGAGACCAAGGTGGAGCTGGGTTTATGAGACGTAGATCAAATGAGTCCTCTGCAACTTAACGAAGCAGTCAACAATTTATTGCTTCACTGTGTTTGATTTTTTTATATCCCTTAAATTTTATTACCCCAGGAGCCAAGCCAAAAAAGATAAAGTCAAGCAAAACAAACAATTGCCTCTATAATTTCATTTGTGGCTTCCTTCTATGAGCAACTGCATAACTAGTTGTGATCTCCAAGTAATGTTACTCTAAAAAAATCAAATTGAACCCCTCCCCCCCTCCACACTGCCACACACACACATACATCCTCCTCTGAATGGATAAAATGTAGAACTGGTTTATTCCAAGTCTTAATAGAGATCCCTATCACTGCTGTATTTTCACTGCAGGGCTGCCAATCAGCAGGCTCCAAAGATATCCAGGCCCTTATGTGTGATATTCACTTTCTTTCTCCAGTTAAATCCCTTTCTTCAGATAATCGCTCTGTTCCAAAAATGAGAAAATGGGGGAGGAAGGACAACAGAGAAACCCTCCCTCTGAGGAAAGGCTTCTCAAGGAGGTTTGTTGACATGTGGGGAGTTATGATGTTGTGGGAACAGGGAATGATGACAGCAATGCTAGCCTACACAGCTCCTAAGATGTTTAAAACCATTTAATGGACGTGGTAAACTTGTCCACATATATAAGGGGAAATAGTCTAAGCCTGATGCACCCAGACTCCTAGCACATGAAAAAAGTAATATATACTTGATTTTTACTTGGGATTTCTTCCAGAAGTCTTAATTATCTATTATATTACCACATTCCCATTATTCAGCAGCCTCTTCTATCCCTGACTCAAATCCAACTATAGTATTTGTTTGGAAGTAATTGAAGGAAAACGCCAAACCAACCAGATCACAGAGGAGCTCACTTAAATAGAGAATAAGAGTTATATGGAGGGGGGGGGGGAGAAGGGGGAATAATGTTGGTTGTCAAATAATTTTCTGACTTTCTAAGACAGTTAAATCCAGTATCTAAATACCTAGATTTATATTGCCTGCATCAGTTTTAAATGACATAGTCTAACCTCATAAATAAATTCAAAACATGATGGAATTCATACAGAGGTTGGACAAGTTACTTTCTCCTCCAGGGAAGTTCATTGTGAGTAAAAATGAATGGAATCAGAACCATTTTCTCTTTGCAAAGTGCTTAATACAGTTTTAGACCAAGTCTAAAAACTTGTTTAAGACTTTATTTGTCAATTTATAGAATTAGCTTATAAACTCATAAATGGTAAAGACCATGTCTTTAGTGTCTACTTAATACATAGTAGGTGCTTAAGAGATGTTTCTTCCCATTCCCTTGCCTGTCTTCTATTTGATCTGGGTGATTATATGAAAACTATTTCCTAGATATTGTTGTATAATACCAAATTGATCCTGTTGTATAATACCAAAGTATAAGAACACAAACATATACTCTTCACCGAATGGTGATCCTGCCAAGATACTCAAACAACTTTTGGATTCATTGAGAAATACCAGTCAAATTTCTTGTTGAGCTTGAGAAAACAATTGGATGATGGAGGAAACTGCACACTCTTCAGCTGCTTTGCTTGGAATCGTGGTGATACAAGGGATATGGCACTGGAGAACCACATAATAGTCAAATAGAACATTGCACAAATAGCCTTTTTGCATGTCAGAGTTATTTCCTATTTTAGCCATTTGTGTATTTTCTTTTCCTAACAACTCAATTAATACAAAATTTGTATTTGGTGTCACAAGAGAATTATTTAAATTAGATTTCATGTTCCTCTGTCTTTATCATCATGATTTTCCTGACACATATGGCCAACTTCTATCTTAATCACTATCCTCATGACAGCCTTGTGAGAATGCCCAACCAGTTTGCCCAGCTTTTCTGGAATACTCTTTAGGATCTGTCATTTCCTCAAGGTGGCAATTCCCTCCACCAAGGCAGGTCACAGTCTGTCTCTTACTTGGTTGTAATCCTAGAAAGCTGTTTGAAGCACATGAAATTTAAACAATGTACCCAAAGTCAGTTGGCTAGTAACTGTAAGGACTAGCATTTGAAGGCACATCTTCCTGATTTCAAAATCATCAAGCTCTTCACAATGCCAAAATGCCCCCCAAATTCAAACTATAGAATTTTAATACTGAAAAAAGGGGAGGAGACAAAGTCTAAAAACTTTTTAAGACTTGTTTTGTCGATTTATAGAATTAGTTTATAAGTTCATAGATGGTAAAGACTGTATCTTTTAAAACAAATTGGATATAAAGTATAATATATACAGTAATTTCCATTTAGTAATTGTTCAATAAATATTTATGAGGGTGATAATTTTGCTTTATCTCATTTTAGAACTTTATGCTATTAAAATCGAGGGGGAAAGTTTTCTTTAGATACAATGTATCCCAGTACCTCTCATAACCCTCAAAGTTACAAGCCCCACAGTTAGCTAGATGAACAGTATTTCTACCATAGTAAAAATAGTTTTGTGAGTGGGACAGAACCCTGTTGAGCTAATAGGCTCAAACCAGGTACAGAACCTGGAAAGTTGAAATGGGGAGGGGGAGGGGAGGACATCTTAGTGTAAAGCATTTTAAGACTGGCTTCACCTTTTGACATTGGCAGGGCTCCTTAATGAAGATTAGCTACAGATAATCAAGTCAACCTTAAAGTTTATCTTTGATTTTTCTTTCTTCTTCTTTTATAAAATAACAAACTGAATAAAAGTCCACAACTTATATCCATTTCCAATCTCCAATATTTTAAATTCTATGAGTATAGGTATGCCTTGAGGTTCATAAACTGAAACAAAAAGACTTTGTGAACACAACACCAAAATCTCCTAAAAAAAAAAAAATAAAGCAATGGATCAGCTATTTCAAATAGGCGTGGTAGTTGAAATTGTAGAGACACAATATCTCATTGATTTCTTGGATTTTCCACTTTTCATCGAGAGATTTTGGCATTGTATAATGACAACCTAAAAGAGAGGGGCCAGGGCAGTATGATATTTTTTGGAAACTGTCCTGTACTATTTTCCTATGAAGGGGGTGGGGGGGAGTTAAAAAGCAAACCGTATTATCTAAAAACAGCACTGTCATGAAAAAAATTCTTTTGAGTGGACCCATTGAGTCTAATTGTGAAGTGACAGTATTTTAGTAAATATCATTTCTCAGGGAATATAGTAGAACCAGTGCCAATATATCTGTTCTTTCTCAATGCCTGTTTTAAGACTCCTCAGGCACACCCCTGTTGCACATTTTCAATAACACAAAAGGAACTATTTTCCAAATAGACTAATCCTCCTTTGATTCTGCTTCTATACTTTAATCTGTTTTATTCCAGGGCCATATTTAATGACAATTGTGAAATATATGCAGACACTAGCCACTTCACACAAAGACAAGATTCAAGGCAGAATCTTTTTCAATCACTCCCCTTTTCTCCCCTACTCTTCCTAGCTAATGTCTTTATTAAGTAGGCATCTCCACCAGGGAAAGCAGCAGTACTCTACACACAATCCCCACTCCCCACTCGAGCTCTTCGGGGAGAGAACAAGGAAATTCCTCTAACTCCCTTTTCCCTAGCCTCATCTAGCCTTACTCAGTTAAGAAACCAAGAAGCTAATACCAGTCTTTTCTTTTGGTTGCTGCCATAGCTGAAGCCCCTTCCTCTCAAAAATGTCCCGACTCCTTTTAGAAACAATGAATCTGAACCTGTGACTGACAAGAATCATATTAACTGGGGAAGAGATTTAGGGTAAGTTAGGGCAGTCTGAGCAGGGGGTGTACAATGGTACCTCTGGCCCTCTTGGCTCTAGTCTGAACCATCCCCAGGACCCAATAGAGCCTCATATTGGCTAAGACAGCCACAAGAGTGACTTAGAATAGAAAGCAAGGAAGATTCTGGGAAGGGCAGCAAGGAAGTAACCCAGAGGAATTAAAGTTAGTGGTGGAGTTCTCACCTCCATAGAAGCCTGAAAGATACTGCCATAACTTGGAGATTTGACTTAAGGGGCTTGGCAGAGTATAGACACTTCCACCTTGAAAGATTTCTTTACTAAATAAAAGACCCTTCCCATATACACCCTTACCCATTCAGACCTGCTCTGAGACTGGTAACAGTAACAGATTTCAAGCATTTTACACCTTGCCCCAGTAATAAAAACAGTACCATTCATTGCTCTGGAACACATACTGATCAATATACCTTCCCTAATATACTGGGGACTCCAACCTCTCCAACCATCACAACCCCTGTGTCAGATGCTGCTGGCAAATGGACTCTGAAGGAAGGCTCTTCACGTATGCACAGAAGAAGAGGGGGTAAGAGAAGACAAGAGGCAGGTTCGAATAAAGGATCGACTCCCTTGAGTCCCTTGAGAAAGCACGAACACTGAAAGCCCCGGGGGTCCTGTGGACTTTCCTGGGGCTCCTTGTTTAAGTGAAAGGAGTCACAAGAAGTCTTGCCTAGAACTTGTCGGGGAAGGCACTGGAGGCATTGGGAGAAGAGAAGGAGAGACTGAGGAACCAGGGAGACATGTCTGGTCCTTTGGGAGTTCGGACAGCAACGAAAGGCGAATCCTGGCAGCTTCATATATTTGTGTGTGTTTGTGTGTGGGTCGAATGGGGGGGGGGGGGCGGGGAGTACGTATGGGGATTCTGTTTTGTG
Organism: Petaurus breviceps papuanus; assembly: GCF_028583685.1. Taxonomy (NCBI): domain Eukaryota; kingdom Metazoa; phylum Chordata; class Mammalia; order Diprotodontia; family Petauridae; genus Petaurus; species Petaurus breviceps. The sequence goes on from NW_027185876.1 coordinate 18,059,832, forward strand.
GTACTTATCGGTATACTTTGGTGTCTCCCAGTATGCCCCAGTCTTTACACGTGCGTGTGCGTCTGTGGGCTAGTCTACAGCTCCATGAGCGTCTGTCGACGCAGACAAAGGCAAAGCAGCGCTCTGGGCCCGCTCCAGGGACACGCGGGGGGATGCCGCCACTTACTTCTCGTAGTCGTATTTGCAGTAGAGTTTCTTGTCTCTGTAGAAGCAGGTGGTCTCCAGGGGCTCTTTGCAAGAGGCGCACTGAACACACTGTTCATGCCAGAAGCTGTCATTGAGTCGTAGCAGAAATCTGTCCGAAATGACCCGCTGACAGCCCTCACAAACCGACTTGGGATTCACTGCTCTCCCTGCAAGTAGACAAATCAACACCGGGAGATTGGCACCGAAGGCCACCGAGACCGCGCCAACCCCTCCTTACCCTCCCCCTGGGCTTGCCACCCCCTGCTGTTGGCCCTCCAGCCCCAGCCGCCGCTAGGTTTCTGAGAGACACCTAACTTACTACGACAGCAAAGACTGCACTTCCAGACAGGGTTCGAGTCAGAGTCGGAGAACGAATTAACTCAGCTGGCGAGAGCTACAGAGAAATGTCAGAACGAAATTGTCCTTTCCAATTAACTGGGACCATTGGAATTCTGTTTTTGTTTCATTCTCACCCAGCGGAAGGAAGGGGCGGGGTACGGGGACAGCAGGCAGAAACCTACGTTTTGTAGCTCGCGCCAAGGAGAAGGTCTATGTAGGTTTAAATACAAGCTCGTGCCGTTTAGGCAAATGAAGATTAATCCATAGTTAATGGTTGGTTTAAATGTTCTGATTCTGTATTAAGCACAGGCATTTGCTTACCCGGGTAGACTGAATAAAACGGTTACATGGCCAAAGAACGATTTTTAATGAGACATATTATTTTTTTTAAAGATGATTATTTAACATTATTATTAAAATATAAATTTTTTTCTACTGGGAATACCCCGAGGTATTGGGAAATCACGCCTGCGTCTCAGCAATGATAATTATTTCTCCCTACAATGAACCCACAGAATTTCAGCCCCCAGGACTATGGATGGGGGGGCCCTGGCGCCGTTCCCAGTTTGGTGGCCCGACTCAGCAGATCTAGCAGAACCTGGGAGCAGAATGGAGGCAGAAAGCACCCCCAAAGAAGCCCAATCCGATCAAAGATTGTCCTAAATCGCTGGGCGCGATGAACTACGGGGTCCGGATGCATGAGGCCCAGCACAGTTCCGTGAGACCACAGCAAGTGGGCAAAAAGATAAGGGGAACGAAAATCTCGTAGAAAATGCGAAAGAAATTTTATTTTTCCTCCCCTTTAATGAGATGTATCGCCCTCCTCATTCTAACAGGATTTTTGTGTTTTTGTTTTTTTCTCAATTCGTTGGATTTATCCTCTTTCACAGCTCCAAAAGGAAGGATGGGCTGGACTCGGAAGGTATCATTTGAAGTTATTAGTGTGTGCTTTCGCAAATGGATTCAAGCCTTTACCGGTCTTTGTCTCTGGCTTTTTCTTTGGAGAAAAGACACGAAATGTGTTTATGTACGAAGTGGAAGATAGAGCGCTAAAGGGAGTGCTGCGAATTATTCCCCAATCCCTGGAAGAAAATATTCTCCGATAGATGACATTGCACAGAGGGACAGGGAAGAAATACGATTGTCCGAAATTTCTCCATTCTCGTCCAAAGAGTTTTTTAGATTTTTAGGTGGTAGTCTCTAGGTATCTTGCTAAAGGGGAGGAGAGAGAGAGAGAGAGAGAGAGAGAGAGAGAGAGAGAGAGAGA
>NW_027185876.1:18061723-18116794 GCF_028583685.1 Petaurus breviceps papuanus
GGGGGGAGAGAGAGAGAGAGAGAGAGAGAGAGAGAGAGAGAGAGATCCCTTGGGTGGTAGAAAGAAAGGCAAAGTTGTGAATTCTGTTACTTGCGTTCAAAGTTAAATTGTCGAGTACTACCCGGGCTACCCGGAACTCGGGAGTCTGTTCCTACCTGGGTCAGGACTTAATTTGTCCGTTATTTGGTTACTGACTGAGTTTGAGGAAGTTGAGGGAGAATGGACAGAATAAGGGGAGATGTCCAAGGGAGTCACATTGTTTAAATGTGTCTCTCCTTATTCCTTCCCTGTTAGAAGCTATAAAATGGTGTAAAGGTTTAAAAAATAAAAACGAAATTATCTTCATAATAACAAGATTAATAAGGTAATCTACACCCGCCCTTTCCCCTGCCTAGCTGAGAGAAGGGCGATACACAGTCACCACTTTGGATCCAGCTCGGAAGGGGCTCAAAGAGAACTCAAACAATCCTTTTCTCGGGATCCCCAATTCCAGCGCTCCCAAGGCTAGCTGAACCGCAACCGACACAGGAAGGTCCGTGGGGAGAAGGGAAGAGCCGGGTCCAAGTTCTGTCAGTTCACTAAGGCCTGGAAGACCTCAGCAGAGTTAACCCGATGCTTACAGCTTCAGATCCGAGGAGTAAAAGGCTCTGTAACCCAGTGTCTTCCCCGACAAGTTTCAGGCATGATTTCGTTTGGCTCTCTTCACTTAAAGGAACCCCAGGAAGTGTTTCTCTTCCTCTTCCCAGCCCTTCCCCTCCGCCCCGGGTTTCCAAGTCCGGGTGGCAGAAAAGTCAAAGAAATAGCGGCGCCTGAGCCTGACCCTACCTGACCAAGTGCAGAGGAAAAGGCCTAGAGATACCCACCCTCCCATCTTCTCCCCTCCCCAAGACGGGGAAAACTTGAGGGAAGGCAGAGCCAGAAGAAAATTGGGGGGGGGGGAACCTTAGAAGACATCGATCTGCAAAGTAATTAAAATAGAGGGTTTTTAATCGCTTGCCTTCTGGAAGAAGTTGCTCCGGTTCCAGGGCTCCTCCCGGGATTGGGGAATTCCGCGCTCTGTGCGCAGGGTTGGAGAGGCTGGCGTGGTTTCTGGGTTTGGTTTTGGTGGGGAAGGAATACCAAGTGAGTTGCATTGCTGTGTGTTGTTTTGGAGGGCACTGCTTCTATCTCTAAGTAATGAGAGGCCGAATCCTCTTACTTTCCAGAGGAATCCCAGAGAGAACTCCAAAGGAATCCGAGAGATTTCTCTCTTCGCAGGTTGCCCAAACTCGGCACCCAGTCCACGTAGAGGATCAGAGCTGAGACTTCGAGAGGGGGGCACTGGGGAATTGCGAGAGACCCTCAAATCTCCACTTACCCAGCAACGAGGAAAAGGAGGCCGAGGTCTCGATTGCGCTCTGAAAGTTCTCTTCCATCTTTAGTCCGTCCAGCATGGTGAGGTTTCCGGGGACCAGGGAGTGGGAGGGGAGCCGACCTGGTTGGGAAAGAAGAGTAAAAGGAGTTGCAGCTCCCTTTGGACTAACCCTCCCTAAGCCGACCTGGACACACCACCGACAGGCGCCACACACCCAAGGGAAAGGAAAGAGGGAGTGTCCGAGTTAGACAGAAAAAGGAGAGAAGAGAGGAGGGTCCAGAGGAGAGAAACATTGCTGGGAGGGGGGAGGAGGGGGCAGAGAAGGGGGTGGGTAGAGTAGGAGACAGGTCACAGAGAAGGTGCACGGGGTCGATCTTATTTCTTTCAATGACAGCGAATCGAATCTATAGGATCAGGTCAGCCCCCCCACTCTGCCCCGGGGTACCCCAAGTTTTCTCTCCACCTCTATCTCCAAAATCAGAGTACCCTTAATCCAGAAATCTGCTCTATTTCGGTCTGCTCACTTTTTTAACCCAAGCGCCTAAGTGGGAGTCTGGCAGGGGTAGAGGGGCAATACATGAAATGGAAATCGAGGAGTTAGCCTCCCTCTGTCTCTCTGCTCTGAACCTAGATACTTGCACCAGGTTTCCAGTCCCAACACCCACCCTCTCCTCATCTCAGACTCAGCATCAGTCTTCACCTCCAGGCAACTGGAAGAGTCTGGGGACCCAGATGTAGAGAAGGTGGCTTGAGCTAACCCTCTGCGCGCTACCGCAGGGGACTGGCTGAGTGGGGGCGCCCGACCGACCCTTTCCACTAGTCGCAAAGAGGGGAGAGAGGAGGCCCGAGTAGGGGAGGCGCAGGCCAGGGGGGTGCCAAGAGAGTCCTATATGCCGGGCCAGGCAAGGGCAAAAGAAGGAACCTCAGTGAGGAAACTGCAGGGTTTCTGTATTGGACGCATTTCAAATAAACTTTGAACAACACAGGCGTTAGTGACCCGGTAGACCCGGGCGGTGGAAGGGGGCAAACTTACCTGATTGGAGAGAGCCGGGTCCCCGAAGGAGAGACAAACAGCCAGACTCCAGCTAGTTGGCCCCGGCAGTGCAGCGGCCCGGAGAGCGAGCTCGCCGAAGAGAGGTCGGACCTGGGAGACGGCTAAGCTGGGTGGGCAGCGGGAGGCGGGGCTGGCCCCCTGTTCCACTGCCACTTCCCTAAGCAGCCGGCCGCCCGTTCCCCTCACCGACTGGCCCACGCTGCCTCCACTCGGGTCTGGGGCACCGGGAGCCTCGGCTTCTCGGGATCCCGCTGTCCTAGCGGTAACCCAGCCAGTGGGCCTACGGACCGCTCGGTGAGCTTCTCCGAGCAGCTACGGGATGGAGGAATAGGGGGAAGCCCGGGTCCTGGGGTGCGGGTTCGGATCCTCTCTCCTTCTGGCGGATCCCAGTTTGCTGAGTGGTGTGTGTGTGTGTGTGTGTGTGTGTGTGTGTGTGTGTGTGTGTGTGTGGTGCTCTCATGTAGGAGGGAAAGGGGGAAGGGGAGGGTCGGAAGCAAGTCCCTTGGAGGGGCTGGTATCAGCCTGGCTCTTCGTGTCCGAAGCGATATGACCCACCTCACTGCCTGGGCCACCTCTTCCCTTACCTCGCTCCCTGGCTTCACAAAGTTTCCTCCCCTCCACGTGTAACTCTGCTACCTCATTGCACGCTCACTGCCTCGCTCATCTGCCGGCCCCTCAAAGGGCGAGAAGAAAGGGCTTCACTCCACCTGAACCGCTCTACCACAGAAGCAGTAGCGTGGACTTTCCGACACACGCATGCCTGCCTCTCCACACCCGTCCCAGCATAGGTGTTGATAAGCCCCGAGCACTTCTCATTACTAGTAAGCTTGCAAACACACTAGGCAGCGTCCGCGGTTGCAGAGCTCATCTCTTCTCGGGAACTCTTTAGCGTCAGATTCTCTTTTTTACCTCTCCTGATCCCTAGGTTTTCTGCAACAAGTCCCTTGGTTTATTAGGTAACTAAATCACAGAGATAGTGTGTCCAGGTCACATATCTAGTCAGAGGCTGGCTGAAGCCCAAATAGAGCACTGTACTAAAAGGCAGGGGACCTGGATTATTCAACCACTTACTAGCTGTGTGCTTTAGAACAAGTCATTTGCTTCTGAGTCTCAGTTTCCTCATCTGCAAAATGAAGGGAATGTCTGTTTTCTAAACCCTCTTTCAGCTTCAATACTCTAGGACTCCAAGTTCTTGATTTCACCCAGGCCAGACCCCTGTCGGCTAGAACTATAGTAAAACGAAACAGGTAGGATCAGGCAAGGAGGTCGCTCTTGGGGGAAAAAAAAAAAAAAAACACAAGAGGGTGGGTGCGGTGGGGGTGGAAAATTTGTTTCTGTTTCAGGTGATCTCATGGTGTTATTCGGTTAATACGATCTACTCAGTAACCTGGAAATGTGGTCACTCCCTTACTTTTTAAAGTAAAAAAGCTAGCAAAAAAAAAAGTAATTTTCCGTGAGTCATGGGGAATAAGCACAACTTAAAGTCAAAATATTTTCTAATTCTGATGAGGACAAATGGGTCCTGGCAGCACCCATCATGTGCCAGTCACAGAATTCATGGAAGGGGTGCAGCAGGTGGGCAGGGGCCTCAAAGACCTGACAGTACACTTTTAAACAGTTTCCTCAAAATTAGCCCATTGATCTGCACAACAATTCTGTAAAGTAAGCCAGATATGATTACCCCAACCCATTTTACAAAGGAAGAAACTGAGGTTTGGATATTTCTGTTAGCTACTTAGTGGGAGGGCTGTTAGATTCAAAGCCATGCCTACCTTTTAGGCTGGTATTCTTTGCATCTACCCAGGCAGGGCAGGGTTGAAAGAAATCCTAATAAGGAGAGGAACCAGTGTGGGATATAGGCAGTTCACCCGGAAAGGATATGAATAGAGATTAAGCAAGGGAGAAATTATCAAGTGGGCAATTTATTGTACCTCCACTCTAAAAATACAAATAAAAGCAAATCTCCACTGAGCTGTCATTAAAGCAGCTGAGGTTTCACCACAACTGTAATCCCAAACTGTAGGCTTGTCCCTTTGTTTTGAAAGACACTCTAATTTAGCAGGAATTACAGACTCGGACTCATGTTGTCTTCTCTTGCTTTGTATACAAAAGTTCTGTTTGCCAAATAGATTGTAAGCTGCCAAACATCAGGAATTATTTCACTGGGTACAGAGTAGGTACTGAATAAATACTTGCAGATTTGGGGAAGAGGAGGAGGAGAAAGGAAGATGACCTGAAATGGGAAGAAATGAGTTGGTTTAGGATATAGTTAGAGGAAGGGTATATAAAATTGCAGGGTATTTGCCCAGGTGCATATTTAGCTGATGTCTCTTTATTATATTTCAACTCTCTGAATTTCTCATACCCTACTCTTCGACGTCCCCTATCAAATACTTCACTGAATCTTCCATTATGTTTGTCTGTTGCTGTCTTTCCTCCATTACCATTAGTTTATGAGTTCTTTGAGGGTAGGGCCAGTATTAGTCTTCATGCTTATAACACCATACAGTCACCCCCATCTTGAGTACTTAGCATCCTTGTAAGTTGAATGAATGAGACAAAATGAATATCTTTAATGGTTTGTCATTAATCCAATTAAAAGTCAAATCAAAATGTGCCTACAGTTTAGTTTATATTTCCTTCCTTCGTGGCTCAGCTCAAGTGCTGTTTCCTCCATGAAGCTTTTCTTAGCTTCACCCACAGTTATTCACCCACAGGAGTTATTCACTCCTCCAATTATCATGTATTTTCTCATTTGTTCATATGTAGACTTGGTAGAATGTAGCATGATCATATGTATGTACACTCAGTAGAATGTAGCTCCTTGAGAACAGAAACCTTTTTTTTTCTTTTTTTGTCTTTGTACAACAGTATACATAGCAAATGTTCAATAAATGTTTGTTAAATTGAACTAATTTTCCCCTTCATTTACTAATTACAAAGAAAGATCTCTGAGTAACATTCCTGACCGAAGAAGTGATTTTTCTACCTGGCCTCAGGCAATTCAGTAGCATTCCTTGATCTCTGGTCACTTGGGAGTATGGGACAGAAGGAAAGGACTCACCTCAGTCACCCAATGATAGATGATGTGAATCTGAAGAGGACAGGAAATCTCATGGACTCAGATTCTTAGGGACCCAGAGTTGGTATTTTCATCCTAGGAAAAGTGCACTGTCAATCACCAGAGCAGATTCTTGTCCCAATTATATCATTCATAAACTGTATGAACTTACCTCTTAACCTCTCTGGGCCTCAGTTTCCTTATCTGTAAAATGAAAAGACTGGACTAGATTAGGGGTTCTTCACCTGGAGTCTGTGAACTTTGTATTAAAATATTTTGATAACCGTGTTTCAACATAATTTACTTCTTTTGTAATTTACTGGATTTTGTGCATTTAAAAGAATTATTCTGAGAATGGGTTCATAGGTTTCACCAGATACTACCAAGGAGGACTATAATACAAAAAAGGCTGCCTGGGCTAGGTGACCTCTCAGGTTCCTTCTAGCACAAATCATTCGACAATAGAAACCATTAATGATGTCTTGTGTGCACACACAGGCATCTGCTGATTATCAGGTATCAGTATAAATATTAAGTAATTTAGCCTTTCAAAGGAAGAAATCATCTGCAGTGTCACTGTCTGATGTCATTGTAAGAATGAAGCCATTTTATACTTGTTTGTGGTGACCAAGTCACCTGAGGAGAGAGGAAAATAAAGCAGAATGATGACTACAGAAAAGGAAAAAAGCAGCGCATGCCATCAGAATATAGAGCTTAGAAGCAGCTGGTGGCACAGAGGATGGGATGCTGAGCATGAAGCCAGGGAGATCTGAGTTCAAATCCAGCCTCAGACACTAGCTATGTGATCCTGGGCAAGTCAGTTTACTGACTAACCTCAGTTTACCTCAGTTTCCCTAACTGTAAAATGGGGATAATAATAGTATCTACCTCCCAGGGTTGTTGCTACTCTTAAAGAAGATAATATTTGTTTACCTCTTAATCAGTGACTTGCATATTGGTATCATTCAATTGTGTCCAACTCTACATGACTCTGTGGACTTTTGTCCATGGGGTTTTCTTGGCAAAGATACTAGAGTGGTTTGCCGTTTTCTTCTCCAGCTCATGTTACAGATGAACAAAATGAGGCAAGGAGATTTAAGTGACTCACCCAGGGTCACACAGTTAGTAAGTGTCTAAAGCCAAATTCAAACTCAGATTTTCCTGACTTCAAACCTAGTGCACTATTCACAGCACTACCTAGCTGCCCCAAGTGGCATAAAGTAGTGTTTTTGTTGTTTTTGCTTTTGGAAAGGAGAAGGCAGGACAATTGGGGTTAAGTGACTTGCTCAAGGTCACACAGCTAGTAATTGTTAAGTGTCTAGGGTTGGATTTGAACTCAGGTCCTCCTGACTCCAGGGCTAGTGCTCTATTTACTGTGCCACCAAGCCACCCCATATAGTAGGTATTTAATAAATGTTTATTCCTTCCTCCCTCCCTTCCTTCCTTCCTTCCTTCCTTCCTTCCTTCCTTCCTTCCTTCCTTCTTTCCTTCCTTCCTTTCTTCCTTCCTTCCTTCCATATTCCTTCCTTCTTTCCAAAATATCCAGTGGGACTTAAGACCTGTGTCTTCAACCTGATGCCTTGCTTTAAGGTGCAATGCCAGAAGCTGCAATCAGCTTCAGGTAGAAAACTCTATTTCTCCTTCAGTGCCAGGAAAGTGGGCAGTGGAACAAGGACCTATGACCCCATAAGGGTAAATGCAGACCATAGACCTGCAGAAAGAGTTTTGGAGCCAGAGCTCCAAAGAACCTGGATTCAAATCCCACCTCTGAACCATGAAAAAGTGACTTTACTACCTTGAATCTCAGTTTCCTCATCTGGAAAATGAAGGTGTTGGATTAAATGGTCTTTTTTTTAAATTTTTTTTTTTATTTTTGGAGGGCAGTTGGCATCAAGTGGCTTGCCCAAAGTCACAGATAGTTTTTCTGTTAAGTGTCTGGGGTTGGATTTGAACTCAGGTCCTCCTGACTCCAAGGCCGGTGCTCTATTTACTGCACCACCTAGCCACCCCTTAAATTGTCTTTGAAGTCTCTTCTAGCTTTATGAACCTATTAACCCAAACTCTGGAGATGCTTTGTACATCAGTAGTCTCTATCTTAACAAATTATTTCCCTAGTTTGACTGAAGGTTTTTTGTTTTTGTTTTTGTTTTTAAGGGGGAGGGTGGTGGTGGAAAAGAAGATTGTACCAAGCTGGAAAAACTACTCTCTCCTGGTAGTTCGAAGAAATACCCAACTCATGAATACTTGCCACAGAGGTTTTTTGAGGGGGAGAGGGGAAGTGGTGGGAAGGGGCGGGAGGCACACTGGAGAGGGAGAGGGAGGGAGGAGAGAGGAAGGGCCATCTTGCTGTAGAGTGGAGATGACAGAACATGTTTTTTTACTTTCCTTTTCTTGCTCTCATTTCTGTGTTTTATTAAGGGAAACACAAAGGGAAAATTGTGTTATTTGTTAAAAAAAAATGTCAATGTGCATTTCACCAAAGGGAAAAAAAGCAGAAACATTACTGCCTAGATAGGGGTTTGCTTTGAGACAGGGACACACTTGGGCAATCCACTTTTGTTCTCTGTGGATCCTGTAAAAAGAGATTCTGTAAAATGGGGATAATAAATCTTTGATGAAAGCTCTTTGTAAACCTTAAAGTGATATGCAAATGTGGGTTATAATTATAACCATTATAGTTACTATTATTTCCTTGTTCCCCTCTGGCTGCTATTTTCCATTTTTTAAATTCAGAGCTCCCCAAAGACGAAAAGAACCAGGTACCTGAATGATTTGAGTAAGGTACACTTAAGCCAATTGTTCAAATGTCCTCGAATTTTAAGTTCTTTTCGCATATCTCCTAATGGAAGGGGCCATAGGATCTAGGGTCGCAGTGTTGGTTCCATCATTTGTTAACCCTATGGTTTTGGCAGCTAGATGTCTCAGTGAATAGAGTGCTGGGTCTGGAGTCAAGAAGACTCTTCTTCCTGAGTTCAAATCCAGCCTCAGACACTTAGTAGCTGTGTGACCCTGAACAAGTCACTTAACCCTGGTTGCTTCAGTTTCCTTATCTGTAAAATGAGTCATAGAAGGAAATGTCAAGCCACTCCAGGATCTCTGTCAAGAAAAACCCAAATAGGATCACAGAGATTTGGATATGACCGAGCAATGACAATGATAATAACTGATCTCTCTGAACTCTGATTTATCCACAGTGAGTTAACTAGCATTTATTAAGTGCCTATTAAGTGAAAATAATACTTGAATAACCTATATTTGAGGGGTTTTATGAGGATAGTACTTCCTTCATTCATTATAGAACTAGGTTCCTTTCTCCCCACTGTCATCATTGCAGTTACCATCACCACTACAATTACCGACATAATAGTCTTATAACAATTCCATATGATATGTAGAGAGCACTTTATGTGCTATCAAAGTGCTAGTTGCATTTTAATCATTATTATGAATTACCAATATTCCTGATTCCCTCAGAGTCAGTGAACCTCTGGGAACAATGGTGGGCTGGTCAGTGTTTAACAATCAGCTCTCCAAAGGGGAAGGGGAGAAACTGTACACATGACAGACTTAAATTTGTTCTGCAATAGTAACATTTTCTCCATCACCTTTTTGAAGTCTAGACAATCAACAAAACAATAAAACTCATTCTGATTTGTGGTTGTTCAGTAATTTTTCAGTCATCTCTGACCCCATTTGGAGTTATCTTGGCAAAGATATTAGAATGGGTTGCCATTTCCTTCTCCAAACCATTTTGCAGATGAGGAAACTGAGACAAACAATTGACTTGCCCAGGGTCACACAGTTGGTAAATGTCTGAGGTAAGATTTGAGCTAAGGTCTTTCTGACTCCAGGCCTAGCATTGGACTACCTTAATGTACATCTGATTTGTAGGATTTGCCAATTTCCAAGGTATAAATTAGGGATGGGAAACCTGTGGCCTTGAGGTCACATGTGGCCTTCTAAGTCCTGGGTACAGCCCTTTTGACTGAGTACAAATTTCACAGAACAAATCCTTTTTTTAATGGGATTTGTTCTGTGAAGTTTCACTTCACTCTCATGGCAAAGTTCAATCAAAAGGCTGCACTTGAGGACCTACAGGGCCACATGTAGCCTTGAGGCTGCACGTTCCCCATCCCTGGACTATAAATGATCACCCTGAAAATTTAATAAGCTACTCTCACTAAGAGCTGGATCCAGAACATCCCTGTCTGAGAAGCTCCATTTGCTTTTTTCAGACCTCTGGGGCTTTCAAAGCACGATCAGGCTGATTATGCTTGAGAAAGCTTAATAGACCAGAATCTAGGAGACCTGGGCTCTAGTTTCCAGACTTAGCTAGCCAAGTGTGTGACCTTGGACAAATTGCCTTACCCCTCTGAGCCTCAGTTTCCTCATCTGTCAGATGAGGAGGTGGGATCTCTAAGGTTCTCTATAGATCTAGCATCTGATGAAACTGAAATAAATGAATGAATCCAAGACTATTCTCAGACATTCGGTTGGGTTTTGTTGGAATACCGAAGGCATTTTATTCAGCTCCTAGGTAAAAGGAAAACTCCGTAGTGGTAGGATCACTTATTTCTAAATAACCAGTTCAGAATACATTTCCTCAGCAGCAACCCCACCCCCACCCCCAAAGAGGGACTAACTGGAAGGAATCCTCTATGATCTTTTTCATCCCCTGATTGAAACCCTGTGACAAATTTCATCTGTGACATCTACATGCTATACTTCACACCCAATAGTAGCACCCAGGGGGGTAAGAGGATAGGGAAGGGAGAACTTCTCAAAAGTACCCAAAACAGACCCATAGTAACTTTGCAGGGTTGTGGTAAGGACAAATGACACACTGATGCCAAGGCAGCTGCTAGGGGTGGGGAACTAAACTGAGGGTTTGGGGTGTACAAAAATATCAGGCAAACAAGAAGAATTAAAAGCTAGGGAGGGGCAGTTTGGAGCATGGTAATCATAACAGTTCATGATTAAAGAGCATTTAAAGCAAATGAAATGATTCCTCTACAAACTTGTGAGGTAGGTAGTATGTGGTGTGGTGGGGAGAGCCCTGAACTGATGTCTGAGGACCTGCATTTGAGTCTTATTTCATAGACTATCTTTGTGACCTTGGACAAGTCATTTCTCTACTCTGAACCATAATTACCTCACCTATAAGAATGATAATATTAAGCTAAATGGCCTCCAAGGGGACTTTCAGTTCTCAGTGGTCTTCTGAATACTTCCAACCCCAAATCTATGATCCTATGAACATTAATAGGCAGCTAGGTATCTCAGAAGATACAGCACCAGGTCTGGAGTCAGGGAGGTTCAGACACTAGCTGTGTGACCCTGGATAAGTCACTTAACCCTATTTGCCTCAGTTTCCTTAGATGTAAAATGAACTGGAGAAGGACATGGTAAACCATTCCAGTGTCTTTGCCAAGAAAATTCCAAATGGAATCATGAAGAACTGGAAACAATTGAAAACTTTGGACATTTATCTATAATGCCAGCATGAATACTATTGTCCCCTTCATAGAGGTGCAAATTAAATCTCCAAAAAGTTTGAGTGATTGTTCTCCACCATGCAACTCGTAAGTAACAGCTATGGTTCAGACTCCAAATCCAGCGTGCTTTCCAAGGTACCTCTCCTCATGTTTTATTTTTTCCCTAGGCAACATCAACAGTAACCTATATCATGCAGGAATCCCCCAAAGGTAAAGGGGGCTTGCTCAAACAGAAGCCACAGTGTTGACATAGACAAGGAAACACAACCAGGAGGTGGAAGCTGCCAGCCTCGGTCCAAGGAAACCATGGGAGGGTCCATCAGTTCCTCATGGGTCACCTCTTCTTCTTTTGCCCACAAAGGAACCCAATCAACATCTTCAAGCCCCAAAAGCAATCACTTAAAGCAGCTGCTGGCGGAGGCAGAAAAGGTAGTTCTCAGCCCACCACTAACCTATCTTGTTACAACATCCCTATATCTAACCATGTTTAGGGATTCAAGGAGCAAAAGAAAATTAAGTGATACAAACAAGAAATTGAAGCGGTGACCTTCCCTGCTAAGAATAGCTATAAGAATCATTAGTACCATGCTCTAGCCATCACAGTCCTCAGTCCCTTTGTCATCCAATCCACTTAAATAAAATTTTTATTGAGCTTAGTATATTCGAGACCTTGGGGATTTGAAGAAAAAAATGAAAAATAACCTTTGCTTTCAAAGAGCTTAAATTCTATTGGTAATCATGAGCATCTTATCACTATTTATTGCTTTAAAGTTTACAAAAAGTTTTCTTCACACTCTATGCCATCAGGTGGAACAAACATTATTAGCTTCCTTATTTGACAAGCTAGGAAGCTGAACTTTACATGGGACTTGTTCAATGGGTTTCCCTAGAGCTACAAAGTGACTCTCACATGACATAGCAATTGAAAGCAGGAGCCTGGGGACCTTAGATTCTGGGTATCAACTTGGACAGTTCCTCTTACCTCATCAGGACTTAGTTTCCTAATCTGTAAAATGAAGGGGTTGGATTAGAGTGGAGGTCTGCGGAAATGTTTTGTATTTTGATAATATATTGAAATGCAGCAACAGAATCTGTTTCTTTCATAATATTGTATGTTTTATTTAATGAATTTACAAACATGATTCTAAGAAGGGGGCCATATGCTTCACCAGACTGCTGCCAAAGGGCTCTATGACACACAAAAGGATTTCTGAGGTCCCTTTGAGTTTGAACAAACTCTGGAGCTCTGACTCCCAAAGCAGACTCTGGTACTGCTCTACAAAAATCAGCTTCTCGCTGGAACATCCAGGCTGAGGATGCACTGCTCACTTCAGTACAGCTTTCATGGCTCTGGCTCAATGTGAGATGGTAGAGAAGGGTGGTCTGTACATGCCCTCACAGCCCCTCCTTTGGTGCTCCTAACAGACACTCTGTGGACAGGTGCCAGGGAGGGGTATGACCCTTCTTCTACCACCTGACAATGACATTAACAGGTGCCTCTTTTTATATCCCTGGGATCAGGTCCACCCTGAATATAATCCTGTCTTCAGCCATAATTCTCTTCTCTGGCTCATCATTGTCAAGACTTTTCAAACGGCATAAATTCTGTTCCTAAAACATTTGCATTGGATTGTTCAAAAGAAAACTCACACAGTATCCACGGGCAGCCCCTGCCAGCCTTCTTGCTGTACCACAGGCAATAGATACCTCTGTTCCACCCCTACTGCATGGCCTCTGTGTACATAAGCCTTCCAATTCACCCCATCTACCAGTGTATGGGCAGTGCTCAAAGTCAGAGGAAGGGGAGGAGGAGGGAGAGAAGCAAGCACATTCATCAGTCTCCTTTTCTGTGTGGCCAGCTCTCTTCCCAGCACAGGTTTTGCCACTGCTGACTCAGCGGCAGTATGGGTCAGTGAAAAGAGTGATGAACTTGGAGCTGTAAAGACTCAGGTTTGAATCCTACTGCTGGTACTTCCCGGGTGGATGAACATAGGAAAGTCCATGAACTTTTCTACCTCAGTTTCTTCATTTGAAAACTAAGGATCATAATAATACTTATAACACTTACCTCACAAGGTTGTTCCGAGTCTCAAATGAGATAACATCAGCAAATTGCTTCACAAAAATCATAGGACCACACAAGTGACAGTTATTATTGGAACTAGGTTTTAGCACCATTTGATTTCATAGCTAGAAGGAACCTTAGAAATTATCTAGTCCAACTAATTTATTTTACCCCTCCCCCAAAAAAATCACCAACAGGGGCAAAAATACCCCTGGGACTCACAGAGGAGGAATGAATTACCAAGAGCCTTTTAAGGGTGTCATAATACATTCATTTTCTCTACAATGTATAGAAAATTAAATGTAGAGACTTAAGTATCCAGAAAAAAAGACTTAAAAATATAGTGACTTTAAGTAGGATTCACAGTACAGAGATGCTTTGCTTTGAAAAGTTTGGTCCAAGACAAATTTTTGATCCTTTAAACATATTTCAAATCCAAAAGGGATGCTCATTGTATAAAGGTGTTCTTTGGCTTAATCATAAAATGAAGAATTCTTTATATAAAGCAAATAGCCCCTCACTAATGTACCCATTTGGTAAATTCAGAGTTTCATACAAGGGTCTTTTTTTTTTAAATTAGACTGGATCTTTTTACCTACAGAAACTAGGGAGTCTACTTGATAAGGGAAAGCACAGAATTAAGAGCTGATGGGACTTCACAGGAAGCATCTTCAAAGCTGGAACTTAATTAGTAGAGTTTGTGGTTGCTCAGTTGTTTCAGTCATGTCCAACTCTTTGTGACCCCATTTGGGGTTTTCTTGGAAAAGATACTGGAGTGGTTTGCCATTTCTTATCCAGCTCATTTTACAGATGAGGAAACTGAGGCAAACAGGGCTAAGTGACTTGTAAGTGACTTGCCCAGGGTCACACAGCTAGTGTCTGAGGCCAGATTTAAACTCAGATAGGTGAGTCTTCCTTATTTGAGGTGAGGCACTCTATCCACTGTGCCACTCAGTGGCACTTTAGGAAAATTAACTTCTTAATTTTCCTATCCAATGGCATTCTTATCAAGTGTCAGGGTGATGATTTGTAGCAAGGAAAGCATTGGTCTCTGTTAGGAAACATGTATTTGTTTCTCTTACTCTCATACTTTACCAAATTAACATTGTAGTTTAATGTCATAATGTCAGGAAGATAAATCTTCCTGACTCCAGACCCAGCACCCTTGGGAGACTTCTCCCATTCTCTTAGGTGACCAGGATGATGCTTTAAGTGACTAATGACTGAGAACTCAAATATTTTCCTAATGCTATTTAGGCTCCAGCATACTCTGATAATTCAGGATGCACCAAGAGAAGCTTTTTAAAATTTGATGTGGTGCTGGGTCAAATTTCATTTCATGCCAATTAATTTCACCTTTGTTTAATTTAATAAACGTTTAAATATCGATAGCTGACAAAGAGTGGTGTTGAAACCAAGTAACTCAGACACTGTCCTTTGCCTAATAAAGCTTAAACATCCATCCGAAGGTAACTTCAGGAAATAACTCAGATTTATATAGTAATTTAATGTCTGTAAGGTCACTTGATCCTCACAATAAATTTGTAATATCAATGACACTATTTTCTCCATTTTACAACTGAGAAAACAGATATTCAGCAAAGTTAACTGATTTATCCAGTTAATAAATGTCTGGAGTGGGACTGAAACCCAGGTTCTCTTCCTTCTTCTATCTTACCTGCCTCGCTAAAGGAAATCAGTGTTCAAACAATTTAGAATCAGACCTTTTAAAAAAAATCATCCCAATGGCCTTTGTTCTCACTGGGAAGTCAGGGAAAGGACCTTATGTGTTCATTTGGGGCAACCATCTTTATATTCCAGGCAAAGAAAATGAAGTTTAGGAAAGGAAAATGATTTACCCCTGTCCCCTCACCCAGGTTCTTAGGGGCAGGGGCAAGACTGTTATTTGGGCCTCCACAGTCTCAAATCAGGGCTCCTTCCCTTAAATCACATATTACAAGTCAAGGGATAGGGTTGATCCCAAGCAATATTATGAGGCAAGCAAAGTGTTCCTGAAGTATTTTGTAAACCTCAGAATAATGATAACAATAATATTTCTATAGCACTTTAAGTTTTACAAATCACGTTACAATATTAATATCTTATTTTATTCTCACAACAACCCTGGGAGGTAGGTACTATTATAATCTCCATTTTCCAATTGAGAAATCTGAGTCAGACAGAGGTTAAATGACTTGCCCAAGGTCACATAATCAGGGAGTATCTGAGGCTGGATTTGAACTCACAATGATGAGTTTTCCTGACTCTAAGTAGGGTCTTCTATCCCCTGTGCCACCTAGCTGCCAGGCCTGGAACTAGAAAATACTTCAGAGACCATCTAGTCAAACCCCCTCAATTTACAGTTGAAGAAATTGATGCCCATGAAAACTGTGATTTGTCCAAGGACACTTAGTACTGAGTTCAAATGTGAGCACATTTACTGACTGTATGACCTTAGGCAAGTCGCTTAACCCTGTTTGCCTCAGTTTCCTCATCTGCAAAATGAATTGAAGAAGGAAATGTCAAACTTCTCCAATATCCAGTTTTATCTCATATGAGCCTTAAAACAACTCATAGGATAGCCAGTCACAAAGCCTAAAACTAGAAAGGACATCTGTTTTAACTCCTTCATTTTACAATTGGGGAAACTGAGTCTCGGGAACATTTAAGTTATTGTCTCAGTTTCACAGATACTAAATCAGAACCAGGATTCCAACCCAGATATTCAGACTCTAAATGCAGAGTTCTTCCTGCTGCACATCGAAACTCTCACTCAGTTTCCAGTTTAAGTCAATGTGAAGATCCTTATACAACATTATTAACTCCATTTTGTTATAGTTGTTTATCATGTCTGACTCTTCATGATCCCATGGACCATACTCTCCATGGGATTTTCTAGGCAATGATACTGGAGAGATGTATTATTTCCTTTTGCAGTGCATTAAGGCAAAAGGAGGTTGACTTGGCCAGGATCACACAGTTAGTAAGTATCTGAGGCTAGGCTTAAAGACAGGTCACTTTATGCACTGAATCACCCAGGTGTTTCCTAATTTCATTTTATAAATAAGGAAATAGAGGCTCACAAAAGTCAGCCTTTTGTCTCGTCCAAGGTCCACATAACTAGGCAGTAGCAGAACTGGAACACACACACATACACACACACACACACACACACACACGTACTTTTTTAGCTCTAATCAGTATCATACTTAAGCACAGCTCTTCTGCCACCAATGTCCACACCTTTATGGTTCAAACCATGTTCATGTTGGGAGTTTCAGGCCCAGTAGAAGGAGAAAGCATCAAGAAGACAAGTTTTAGAGCAGATTTTTTTTTCGTTACTTTCAAATCACTGGGTATAGAGACTTGACAACTTTAGCTATAGGCATCTAGGTAGCACAATGGATAGAGTGTTGGGCCTGGAGTCAGGAAGACCTGAATTCAAATTTGGCCTCAGACACTTACTAGCTGTGTGAGCCTGGACAAATCACTTACCTATGTTCACCTCAGTTTCCTCATCTGTAAAACAGGCTGAAGAAGAAATGGCAAACCACTCCCGTATCTCTGCCAAGAAAACCCCAAATAGGGTCACAAAGAGTTTGAACTGAACTTCACCTGAGCTGCATAGATGAAATTTCACTATGTTTGTGTATACACATACATATGTATTTCTTTTTTCCTGAACAGCTTAGTCATGTATCTGTTTGGAGGCAGGAAACAGAGTAAAGAGATCTTTTGTGGTTCCTTTAAGTTCTAGGACCCTTGAGTTAGAGATAACATTTCAGTTTGGTGGCAACAGCTAAGTCCTTAACAGGGGTCAGCAAACTACTGAGGGCCAAGAGCCTGTGTTTGCATGGCTCTTGGGCTAAGAATGGTTTCTACATTTTAAAAAACAATTTATTTTTAAACACAATTTACTTATTTTAGCCATACAAAAACAGATGGCAGTCCAGAGTGGGCCCAGCGACCCAACCCCTGACTTAGTGAATGGAGTTAATAGTCTTAGAGATGAAAGTAACCTCAGAGACTATCTATTATCACCACTCCCCTCCATTCTACAGATTAGGAAACTGAGGCCTAAGGAGATTAAGTGATTTATTAAAAGTTATATAAGTAGCATCAAAGGAAGGATCTGATGCCCCTCTCAGCTGCTTTTAGGATTTTGTTGTTGTTCAGTCATATCTGACCCTCCATGACCCCATTTCTTGGCAGAGATACCGGAGTGATTTGTCATTTCCTTCTCCAACTCGTACAGAGGAGAAAACTGAGGTAAACAGGGTTAAGTGACTTACCCAGGGTCACACAGCCAGTAAATGTCTGAGATTAGATTTGAGCTCATGGAGAGGTCTTCCTGATTGTAAACCCAGTGCTCTCTCCATTGTGCTACCCAGCTACTATATTCTTCTGAAACTCCGAGATTTATTGCTAGGACTCAGCAGCCTTCACCTGTTGCAACTTTCCTGAGCATCAAGGGTTTTCTCATCCTGGAACTTCCCTCTACCATGATGGCCTCCTTCTTGGTGAGTTTCTTTAGGAGGGGCCTCCATTTTGGGGATGAACTCAGGCCAGCCATGCATCATTTCCCTGGAGATTCTGTCACCATGCCCTCTTTCACTCCCCCTCATTTTTGGCTCCCTTTTATGTGTCACCTTCCTTTATTGGCATGTAAGCTCCTTGAGAGCAGGGTCCATCCTTCTTTTCTTGTGTATTTTTGTCTCCAGGGCTTAGCACACTGTCTGGTATGTAGTAAGAGAAAAAAAATGCTTCCTACCTGCCTGCACCCAAGCCCCAGACACCAGAGCCCTGCATCACCACCACAAGTCACTGCCTTCCTCGAAAGATCCCATTGGTTCCTCCTAGCTCCACCCATCCTCTTCCCCCTTATCCTTCTTCTGACTCTTCATGGAGCCTTCGCTCATCTTGCCCCCACTCCATTCTCCACCAGAAGCATCCTCTGCTTCTTCTAAACATTAAGGCACTTTTGTTCATTCCTCCCTTACTGCACTTTTACATTCAACCTTGTACTAAAACTATTAGTATTCATGGCTCTTTCCCCTGGCAGACTGTAAGCCCTGTGAAGGCAGAGATCATGAGTGTTTCTTCTGTGGATGCCCCAGAGTCTAGCTTGGGACTCAATGAATACCTCTTGAACCAACCCATTCAGTCAATGATGACCACTCGCTAGTTCTCTTAGGGCTCCATATCACTTAATTAGTGTTTATTAAAACATGTACCATAAATAAGCCATTATACTAGATGCTGAGGATACAATGACAGAAGTGAAATTTGCCCTTGTCCTTGAAGCTTCTCCTTGCTTTCATGGAGATTACATTTCCCAAGGGGAAGAAAGGAAAGCATGTACACAGATTTTTGTTGTTCAGTCGTTTTTCACTGGTGTCCAACTCCTCGTGACCCCCCTTGGGGTTTTTTTTGGCAAATAAACTGAAGTGGTTCACCATTTCTCTCTCCAACTCATTTTACAAATGAGGAAACTGAGGCAAACAGACTTAAGTGACTTGTCCAGGGTCACATAACTAGAAAGTGTCTGAGGCCAGGTTTGAACCCAGAAAGATGTGTCTTCCTCACTTCAGGCCCAGCACTTTATCCACCGAAACACCTAAGCTCCCTGGCAGGCTTAGAGCTGAACAAAACTTTTAAAGTCCGGTCCCCTTCTTCGGCAGATTAGATAGAAGTGACTCCAATCCAGAGTCACCAAGGTAGGAAGCAGCAGGCCTGAGATGTGGGCACAAATTCTCCAACTCTAGACCAGGCCCCTTTCCACTGCACCAGACCAAAGTACAGCTGAGGCATATCTGTTTTGTTGGTAGCAGTAAATCCTGAGTTAGCCACCATGTTTCGAAAACATTGTTTTGACTTTGATTCCTGAGCCACTTTTGTGAGGGAGAGTAGGCATTTGGGGGAGGGGTGGGATGGAGAAGAGTTTCATAACTGTGATTTCCTCAGTGAATAAGGAGCCCCTCCTGAAGAAAATCCCCCCTCACTAATACAGATTAGCAACTGCCAATTTATAGTCTAAAAGAGCTGGGGTGGGGGTGGGGCGTTGCTAGGTAGTGCAGTGAATAGAGTGCTGGCCCTGGAGTCAGCAGGACCTGAGTTCAAATCTGGCCTCAGACACTTAACACCTACTAGCTGTGTGACCTTGGGCAAGTCACTTAACACCAATTGCCCTGCCTTCCCCCCTCCAAAAAGCAAAAAAAAAGAAAAAGAGTTGGGGTGGAGGAGGTATTTAAGAGGTTGAGCGACTTGCCCCAGGGTCATGCTGTGTCTTATCAGAACTTGAAGCTGGGTCTTCCTGACTCCAATGGCAATGGTCTATCCACTATGCCAGTACTGTCTCTAAAAAGAAGCATTATCACTGCCATGTTACTGACAAGGAAACCAGATTTTCTATGACTAAAGTGACAGATTCCTAATCAGAGAACTATGCTGAAACTTGAACTCAGTTCCTCTGACTCTAAGCTCAGGGCTCTTGGAACTACACCACCCTACCTCTGATATGAGTATAAGGGCCGATATGGAGTCAGCCACCTGCTACCCCATGTCTAAAAATACATATTCACTCAGTCTCCTGGAGAGCCACCTTTGGCCACACAAGGGTGGCAGGCCCCATATTGACGCCATTGAGTTTGGTTTCTATGGTGACTGATTTGGAGTCCTTCAGCCTGTGCTCACCAAAACTGATAAGGTTTTGTTTTTTGACAACCACCTTTCTACAGGGATCTTTCTACAACCCATGTTTTATAAGCTCTAATTAGTCAAATCACAAATATTTACTCACCATCTACTGTGTAGAATATGCTGGGGTCTTGGAATCATAATTAGTCTTAAATTAAAATTACCTACTTTGATACCTGGGGTCCTTTGCACGTATGGGTCAAGTGCCTAGTTTCTAGAAACCTAGCTTGTCCCCTCTCTTTCCCTCCACAGCAGCAGCTCAGCCTCCAAGCTTCAACCCTTCCCCCATAGGCTTGAGAGACGGTATGGTGTAGTGAATAGAGTATGAGACCTGGAAGACAGAGCTTTAAATTCTGCCTCAGATATTTACTGGCTGTGTGACTGGTCAGGTCACTTAACCTCCATGTGCCTCAGTTGCTTCATTTGTAAAATGATGGGGTTGGATCTGATGGCTTCTAAGGTCCCTTCCCATTGTAAACTGATGTTGCTATGATTTCTACCTCTCCGTTTGTTTCTCATGCTGTTAGATCTAGCAGGGAGCAGGGAAATAGCCAAGCTGGCCAGTCCTGTCAGTCTTCCATCATTCATCCTCAGTTCCACTCCCAGGAGTGCAGCCCAGCCCCCCAGTCAAGATAAGGCAGCCTCCAAGGAAGACAAGATCACCTGGTGCCCAAGCAGAAATATTGATATATACTAAGATTTCCTTTCCCTTCTTTCCTCCCCTCCCCTCTTCTTTCCTTTCCCCTGTCCTGTCTTCTCCTCTCATCTCCTCCCCATATCCTCTTCTCTCCTCTCTATCTCCACTTTTCTTCCCTGTCCTCTCCTCACTTTTTCCCTGTCCTCTCCTCTCTTCTCGTCTGTCCTCTCCTCTCCCCTCTTCTCTTCTTCCCTCTTCTCTCCTCTCCTCTCTTCTCCTCTTCCCTGTCCTCTCCTCTCTTGTCTTATCTTCTTCCTGGTACTCTCCTCTCTTCTCTTCTTCCTTGCCTTTTCTTCCACTCTTTTTCCATACTGGATCTCCCCATCTCACCCAGGACAGAAGTGCAAGGGCTTCTTACAGACAAGCCTGTTCCCACTACTGATTAGCACAGAAGCTTTGATGTGCTCTATTTCTGACCTGGCCTAGGTACTTTGTCTTCCCTTAGACAACTTGATGACTCTCCACTTCGGGAAGCTCACCATATTACCAATAAGTTTCATAGAGACACCTGATTGGAATCTCAGAGTTCCAGCATCCAGGTGTGTGCCACCACCATGATTTTCAATTGCACCTTCAGCACTAGAGATTCAAACAGGGGAGGCAAGGAAGTAATAAGCATTTATTAAGTGCCTACTATGTGCCAGCCACTGCACTGAGTGTGTTACAGATATTCTCTCATTTAAGATAGATCTTCAAGCACAAAAGTGCCTTAAGGATCATCTAGTCCAACCCCCACAATTTACAAAGGCCCAGAGGGATGAGGTGGGTTTCCTAACGTTGCCCAGACAGTAAGAAGCAGAGGTGAAATTTTGCTTCAGATCAAGTGCACTGTCCACTAAATAAGCAGACCTGGGTAGGTAGGGCAGCCATCTCCAAGAGAAGATGCAAGTCCCAACCTCACAGAAAAGTCTGGCAAGGAGATGACGGTATTCAAGGAAGAATGAAATAATCCAGCCCTTCTAGAGGAGGACAGTCTTCAAATTTTTAAAGGACTTTAGTACAGAGAAGAGATTGTACATAGTCTGCTGGGTCCTAGAGGGAGCATGGGTACAAATAGCATGGAGGTCAAGTTTGGCTCAATGTGTGGTAACACTTCCTAATAATTAAGGAGATCCAATAGTGAAATGGGCTGCTCCATAGGGTAAGATGCCCTTAAGAAAGGGCTGCAGGATAACTCATCAAGAACGTGATGGAGGAGATTCTGCTTCAAGTGAAAGCAGTACTAGATGGCCTTTGACCTCCATTGCAACTATGAAATTCTGCGGATAAAGGTAACATAGCACGTTGAGCACCAGGATGGTGAAAAATGAAAAGAAGGATGGAGAAGAGTAAACTCAGAATTTGAAGGACACAATAATGAAAAAAAAAAGTTAGGAAATGCCTATTTCCACAAATATTTAAAGACCAACTGTGCAAAACAGAAACTCAAATAGAGTTGAAGTCCTCCTTTGAGTAAAATTAAAAGAGGTAGGGAGGTGACACAGTGGATATAGAGTGTTGGGAATCAGGAAGATGATCTTCCTGAGTTCAAATCTAGCCTCAGACATTTCCTTGACCCTGGGCAAGTCACTTAATTCTGTTTGCCTCAGTTTCCTTTTCTATAAAATGAGCTGGAGAAGGAAATGGCAAACCCCCAAATAGGGAGTGAGTCAGACATGACTGAACAACAACAACCAAAACGTTGTTTAGTGGGCAAAACCCTAGTGGCCAAATCCTGTGTCTCTTCAATAAATTCAGCCCAATAAACATTATTTAAACACTTTCAACTATTTGCTTAGCACTGGGGACACAATAAAGAAAAAGAAAGACAGTCCCTGCTCTGAAGGAACTTACAATCTAATGGGGGGACAAAGCACACAAAAGGACCCTGGGAAAGTCACTTAATTTGGTATCCTTCTCTACAAAATGAAAGTGGTGGGCTCCATTGTCTCCAAAGTCAGCCGCCAGCTTGAAATCTATGATCCTATAAAAGCTATGGAAGTGACAATAATTCAAGTAGGAAGGAAAAATATAAAAGGAAAAAAATTCTTCACAAGAAATAAGGATAGGAAACTTATAAAAAGAATAAGGATGAGGAGGCACTGGAGTTCAGCTCTTTCCCTTTGTTTACATTCAGTTTTTAGCAAAGCCTTTGCTCAACCTTTCTGTGAACTGTGGACTTGAGAGGAATTGTGAACCTGAGAGCCCCCTGGTGGTCAACAAGAATATTGTCACAATGACCCAATGACAAGTATTTTGTATACGATTTTTTATCTTTCTAGGAACTATTATTTCAAATCTCTGGAAAGAGGTCTCCCTTCACCACCATTTTATTCTTCCCCAAATTTGTATCCATTATTATGTACCTGCTTCACCCCACATCAGTCACCGCCCCCCCCCCCCCCCCCCCCCCCCCATCTGCCATAATAAAATTACATAATTGTACTGGAAAAACCTGGCATCCTTATTCTATCATTTGTTTTGTCCTCAGTAGCAACTTTATTCAACCCTAAAAATCTGCAGTCACCAAACAGTGGACAGAACACTGGACTAGAAGTCAAGGGATTCTGCATGTGAGTCCTAGCTTTGCTACTAATTCCATGTGTGCATGTAGTCAATCCAAGTAAGCTTTGACTTGCTTATCTTTAAACTGAAGCATTAGAATTGATGACCTATATGGTCTCTTCCAGCTCTGATGTTCTATGATTCTAAGCCTGAAAGGAGTAGGATGAAAAGAAAAAGATCTCTGGAGTTCAGAGGACTTGAGTTCACATGCTCGCTCTTCTACTTACTACTGGGATGACATTAGTCAGGTAAATTCATTTCTCTGCACCTATTGGACTACAAGATTTTTAAGGTACCCTCCAGCTCTAAATCCTGTGGTTTCTGCAAAAACTGACACTAGAGGAAAAAGAAAAGGAAAGAAAGCACAGTAGACTGATTCCTACAACCACTATCCTGGCTGATGGGTATAAAGTACTGTGCAAACCTTTGAATGTTGTATAAATGTCAGTTATTACTATTGTTGTCATCTTACTTCTCTCAAAATAAGGTGTAGATGGAAATGAACAGGCACTGGAAAAAATTGCTAGATTGCTATTATTGTTTTATATTTAACATGGTCTTCAGACTACTTCACAGGTGGATTAATTAACTTTTAAAAAATTGAATTCATGTATGAGGACATAGGTTTATCCTTTGTATGCTAATAGGACACATCTACTGGATAGCTCCAGTAGCAAATGATGAGCATGTTATTCACCTCCCTCTGCTTTCACATGATTTTTATCTCCTTGGCTATGTGTCTATATTTTGAAAGTTTCACATTCCATATAACTTGCATGTTGAGTATTTACTTATGTTTATGAATCCGTGTTATGTCCAAGAAATTGTGGTCAATAGCTGGTCTGTGATAATGTTCCAGGTGTTCTTATTATTCAGTGTCTGGTAGTACTCTAGTTATCATCATCTACATCGTCATTATCCCGTCATCACCGCCACCACCAGCATCATTACCATCATACCACCACCACCACCACCATCATCATCATCACCTTCAACCACCACCACCACCACCACCCCCCCCCCCCCACCACCACCATCACCACCACCACCAGCATCATTACTCTCAAACACCACCACCACCATCATCATTACCATCACACCACCACCATCACCATCATCACCATCACCACCACCATCATCATTACCATCAACACCACCACCATTATCACTGTCAATATCATCATCATCATCATTACCATCAACAACAACACCATCATCATCAACACCTCCACCACCATCATCATCACCATATCATCATCACCACCACGACCACCATTATCATCACCATCACCATCATTACCGTCATTTCATTCTTCTCACCTTATTGGATGAGGGTCAGATAGAAATTATTTGAAGACAAGTTGCTATCCTACTGTTATTCTCTTAGTTTCACAAACTATAGCACAAGTGGACAAAATAACTGCTTTCTTGTAGTTGAATGAAAGTGTTATCCTCTGCACACTTCCAGTATTCATCCTTCTTATAACGCCAGTAGCAGAAAGAACAACAATGGTAAATGCTCCCAATTGTTCCCATGATCAAATTAAAGTCCTTTAGTTTTCAAAGTTCCTTAAAACCAAATCCGTTTCTGCTTTTCCAGGCATCTTACACCTTAGACCCTCCACCCTCAACATACTTTCTGATATAGTGACACTGGTCTCCTTGCTTATTCCTCATGTTAGATATTGCATTTCCTGACTCTGAGCATTTTCACTGGCTGTCCCACATGCCTGGAACTGGAACTCTCTCCCTCCTCATCTGTGACTCCTGGCTTCCTGCTTTCTTTCAAGCCTCAGCTAAAATTCTACCTTTAAGTAAGAAGTCTTTCCTAGACCCCCAAAAGTTAGTGTCTTCCTTCCAAAATTATCACAAATTATATGTCTTGTTTGCATATAGGTACTTGCATATTATATAAGATTGTGAATTCCTTAAGAGCAGAGATTCTTATGCTATCATTTTGTCTTTCCTTGTATTTCTAGTACTTATCACAGTACCCAACACATAGTAGGTTTACTTGTTAAGTAAGCACTTAATAAATGCATACCGATTTGACTTGATAGACACTCCATTCTGTTCCCACATTATTTTAATCTCCTGTATTAAGTGATCTCCATATTTTAAAGTCTTTCATGCCATGAAGTTTAAAGATTATGAACTTTTGTCATGGTGATATATATTTTTAAAAGTTGTACTTAGATTTTTATGCATTGTATCATGGCTGGGTGATTGTACACACTTGTTTGATCTGTGGTTATAGTCTGATTTCAGTGCACTTTATTGAATTAGCAATCAAGCATATTTTGAGGTCTGTGGTTATACTGAGATAGTAAACTTTTGATATGTGTTTTTGTTGTTAGACTACAAGATACCTGAAACTGAGATTATTACCTAATTCTTGTAGTTATTTTTTTTTCAGGCTAATGACTATGGCTCAGAAGGATGTGTGTTAATTTTTTGTAATTATAACCAACTTCCATGCTTTAAGGAACCATGGCTTCATTGAAGAATGCAACAGATCAGTGCCCTCAATGATAATCTTTGTGAGTTGCTGAGGATGAAAAAAATCATCACCTGACATTGAATATTTTGATAACAAGATTCTCCATACTTGGTTAAACAGATCCTCAGATGGATCAGATCATCCATCCTGGGTGATAAAGGATCAAAAGATAATAGGATCATAGAGTTGGTGCTGGAAGGGACCTTAGAGATTATTGAGTTCAATCTTTTAATTTTACAGGTGAGGAAACTGAGGCTGAGAGAGGTAAAGTTGCAAGATGTGAAGTCTTATGCAGCTTGGTAGGATGAGCAACATTGTTCTTAGAAGAGCCATTGAGAATCAGAATCAATGCCATGCCACAATGGGAAATCAAAGTAGGAGTTCAGGAAGAGTCGGCTTCATTACTCAAAAAAAAAATGTTGAATTGCCTTGTAATTTAATTTTCTTCTTGTATTTTTCAGAGGGGGAAGGCAGGGCAATTGGTGTTAAGTGACTTGCCCAAGGTCACACAGCTAGTAAGTGTGAGGTTTCTGAGGTCACATTTGAACTCAGGTCCTCCTGACTCCAGGGTCGGTGCTCTATTCACTGCCCCACCTAGCCGTCCCCTAATTTTCTTCTTATTACATCACAATGAAAGAGGAACAGATTCATAGAAACTTTGAAAGAATCAAATGAACTAATTCAGAGTGAAATTAGAAGAACTAGAACAATTTATACAATGATTACAGTCTTCTAAAGGAAAACAACTTTGAAATACTTAAGACTTCTGTTCAATGCATTGACTAATCAGGTCTCCAGAATACCAACAATGAAGTCTACTTCCCAGAGAGGTGATAGACTATAGGAAGAAGAAAATATTTAAAGGCTAATTACTTACTCATGGTCTTCATTTGTTTGAAGGATGAAAGCTGCAATGGAACAAGTTGTGGCTTGATATCAGAGTTGTCCAAAGTGGAATGCACTGTCTGGAGAGGAGGTAGTTTCTCCTTCATAAAAGATCTTCAAGGAAGGATTGAGTGACATTTTGCCCAAGTTTGGGTTGCACTACATGTTTCCTGAGTTCCCTTTCAGCCACAGAATTCTGCTAGGGTTATTTGATTCAGAGAATACACTGAGAGCAAATGGGCTTACACATCCTATGGAAAATTTAGGCTAAATCTAGAGTTGGAGATAGGAGAACTGTTTACTATAGGTCTTAGAGAATGGGAGATATTCATTCCCCTCCACATCTGGGTAGGTGGATATGCATAGCTCTGAAGTATCTTTTCAACCTTCTCTTACCATTTCCCTTCTTCGTTTTCCCTTTACCTTCTTTCATTTTTTCTTTGCCAAATCTGATCATGGCCCCTTAATTGACCATAATTCTACTATCTCACAAATCTTCCCCTTAAAAGGAGAGTATTCTGTTTGAGAAACTTGGTCACCTTTGCCTTTAGCAATTTTGTTGAAAGAGTAACCCGATATAAATAATGGCTAGGTGTGGTCTTAGCTTGAAGAAATTACAATTGGAAAACATAAGGAATACTCTTCATAAGTTAGAATTAGGTTGCCCATAAAGACCCATACCCAGTAACCAGGAAGTTCAGTCCAAAGAAGAGATTAAGCTTTAGGGCGTTCACCACCTGGAACTCTGCTCTATGTCCCCAGGTAGTACACATAAATGAGTATACTCAAGTCCTGAAATATGGTTTCTTCTCTCCCATAATTTTAACCATCACCACCAACCAACTTGTGCCCAATCATTCAGAAAACTCGAATAAGATTTTCCTCTTTGTCTGACTGTGTATATCTATTCCACATTTGGCCCATGTGTAAGTCAGCATTCATAACTGATGTCCAGTCTCCAGGCAGCAAGCACAAACAAAAGTGACTTTCACCACCAGTTTGGGAAGGGGGGGGGTGGTTATTTGCAAATTTGGGGTGTGACAAGTTGATCTTCCTCAGCCATTAAATGTGCCTGTGGTCAGCCTTAAGGAAAAAAGGGGAGGGAGCTAAATCTTCCTAAGTTACTTCAATGCTTTCTAAATTATTCATACATGGGATGCATAGCCTATAAATAATGCCTGGGAAACATACTAAACAACCCCAAAAGTGACCCCACTTAGCCCTCATAACATCTGGTCCATAGTATAGTGAATGTTCTTGTCCAAGACTAATTTTTCCCCATAGGCCTCATTGAGTAACTTGCTAGGCAGCTCCTAGTAATTATTTCCATTCACAAATTGGTCTCAGTTGTTCTCCTAACTTAGAGTGAGTGTGGCACTATGTTTCCCAGTGTAAGCCAAACCTCTCTCACATGCTGCCAATCTAGGCAATTCTTCAAGCTTGGGGCAGCGTGCAGATCCAGCAACTTAGGGTCTGATCTCAGAGAAGACACGTTTCATGCTAAGTCAGAGTCTCTCAACGCTAGAGGGGCCAATTTCAACTTCACCTGTTTTCCTGGCTGCTAGGAGTTTCCATGGAGAAAGGAGGTCTCACTGCAACCACAGGCCAGAATACAGGATTTGTTTTTCTTCCCGGTCTCCCTTAGTAACTTGGTTGCAGATATAGATCAAATCATTTTTTCATGTATGTACTCTACTCCAGTAATATTTCTCACACCAACACCTCCATTTCACTCTGGCTCTCACCTACACTATTACCATGGCCAATAGTTAGCTAATTGGTCCCTGTACTTCCAATCTCTCCCCACATCCTTCCTGCTATTGTCTGTCTCTGCATATGTATTCTATAAACTTGCCTTGAGAAGGAGATTAGTGTTTTCAAAGGTACCATAACCTTCTGGAAAATTTCAACAAGGAGGTGGGATGGAACCATTACAAGACGAGGCTGTGGAAATCAGCTCAATAAACATTTGTCACTAATAATTGTTCACAGAGTTGGACTTGGAGTTCAAATCCTGCCTCAGGTGCCTAGTACCTGCGTGACCCTGCACAAGTTAAGCAGTCAATCAATAAACATTTTTAACCACCTAGTGTTGGGCACTGTGCTAAGAGGCAAAAGCCAGACCCTGCCCTGAAGGAGCTTACTATCTAATGAGAGAGACACCATGTATACAAATATATACAAAGCAAATCATTCAGTCTAGCCTTAGTTTCTTCATCTGTACAATGGGAATAATAACAGCACTTATTTCCCAGAGTTGTTCTGTGGATCAAAAAATGTGAAGCATTTTGCAAAACTTAAAGCAGTATATGATTGGTATTTTGATTTTTAAAAATTTAGAAAAATAAAAAAATCAGTTATTTCTGTCAGTTCAGGCTTGTCTGATCCTTAGTGATCCCATTTGGGGTTTCCTTGGGAAAGATACTGGAGTGGTTTGCCATTTTCTTCTCCAGCTCATTTTACAGATGAGGAACTAAAGCAAATAGGATTAAGTGGCTTGCCCAGGGTCAGTATAAATTTATAAAAATTTTAAAATAGCTCATATTTATATAATACTTTAGAATGCACAACTTCACAACAAGGTTGTGAAATACATACTTGAATATATATCACAGACATACACATGCACATTTTACTGATAAGAAAACTAAAGCCCAAAGATATTGTGATTCTTTTAAATTGTACTCAAGATCTTCACCAGAATGGTCCCAAAACATCTCAGACAGAGCATGAGGGGTACACTTATATAGAATTTCACATTTGGAAGGAGGCTATTTAAGAGGTTATCTAGTCCAATCCATATTCGAACAATAATCCCTTCTACAATATATCCAATAAGTGGTCAATCATCCTCTGCTTGTAAAAACCCTCAGTAGTGGGAATCTACCATTTCCTAAAGCAATATGTTCCACTTTAGGACTGCTCTAATGGTTAGGGCATTTGGTTCCCTACTTGGAGCTTCCATTCACCCATACCCCCTCACTTACTTTTCTCATTCAGATGTATCAAATGCCTCAGGCCACAAGCAAAACAGTCAAGAAGCATTTATAAAGCAAATACTACATTGAACCAAGCACTGTACTAAGCATCTGGTTGTCTCTACTTGGGGTAAGAGCTGGCCATTTATTAACGTAAGTTCCATATGAACCCTATGTGGCAGGGAGGGGCAGACAGACACAAAGAATTTTGAATTTTCAAATGGGAAAAGCAAAGATTCGTAAAGTTGAATTCACTTTCCTAATTCAGAGAGCCATGTGAAGATTTGTATGAACTGACACAGAACAAAGGAGTTTGTAAAAACAGAACAATGAGAACAATGTACACAATGACTATTATAATGTAACTGAAAAGAACACTAAAAGGTAGCCATAATTAGAATCATTGACCAATGGTCATTCAGTGACCAATCTTGGTCACAGAGAATAGTTGATGAGACTAACTTCCCTTGTCTTAGCAGGAAACTGGGGGGACCATATGCGTGGAATGTTGCATGCATTGGCACATGTTGTTATTGTGTAGTTTGGGGGTTTTGACAACTATTTTCATTGTTACAATGGAGTGTTCACAGTAAGGAAGGGGAAAGACATCAGTAAAGGAATGTGGTATAAAATACAAAAGAGAGAAATAAAAATTTTGATAAATTCTATGTTGCTTTTTTAAAAAGAAAGAAAACAATGTTTTTACATTCCTTGGGTTTCTTAGCACAATGGAAAAAGTACTATACTAGAAATCAGGAGAGCCAGGGTTTAATATAGGACTTCTTAGCTCTATCACTGACCTCTCTGAACAACTGTAAGCTGTTCATTTAAGGTCTCTGAGCCCCAGCTTCTTCATCTAAAAAATGATGCCTTTACTGCCTCCCTCACAGCATTGTTGTAGGGAAATAATTTTTCAAACATTAAAAGACAAGATCCTTGGCCAGGAGCCATTGGGCAGAGGTGAGATAAGCATTCAAGAAATTCTTCCTCCCCTTGGTCTTGTCCTCACTCTACTGAGCCTCTCTTCCTCTGGCTCTAAGAATAAAATAAAGCAGGAGAAAATCATTTTCATGGTAATTCCTGGCAGTTTGTTGGAAAGCGTTTTTCTCATAATCACTCACCAGCTGATAATATTTTTAACTGATGTGTCACACAAATCTGAACATGAGATAAACTTGACAACAATTATATATTGCTTCATTTGAAGTCAATTACACTTCCCCAAATGTCACCGTTGTTGTACCATGATTCATTTGAAGGTGTTCAAACATTTCAGGGAAAGAAAGGTATGGTGAGAGCTATATAAACACTCATCTTGCAGTCAGTTA
This sequence comes from Petaurus breviceps papuanus, assembly GCF_028583685.1. Classification (NCBI taxonomy): domain Eukaryota; kingdom Metazoa; phylum Chordata; class Mammalia; order Diprotodontia; family Petauridae; genus Petaurus; species Petaurus breviceps. The sequence goes on from NW_027185876.1 coordinate 18,092,381, forward strand.
TTGTGTACCTTGTTTCCCAAAAGGCAGTGCTGAGAGACACAGGACCTTAGTTGGAAGGGTTCTGAGAACTTGGCAATTAGCTAGTTGAAGTAATAATTTTCTCTATAACATTTCCATTAAATGATTATCCAATCTCTACTTCAAAACCTACAGTAATGGGGAACTCATTCCTTAAGAGTGGCTCATTCCATTTGGGGACAGCTCTGATAGGACACATTTTTCTTTTATAGAGCTGAAATGTGCTTACTTATAATTTTCACTCATTGGTCCTAGCCCTAACCTTTAGAGACAAGGAAAAAAGACATCTTTTTTCCACATATCATCCAAGGAATCCTCTATGGAGAAGGGCCAGTCATCCCCATCAACTGCGACTTACAGGGCAGGTAAGCCAACTTAACTGAAGCAGTAAGGCAACCTGAATGAGAGACAGGAGGCAATGAGTGCCAGGCAAGTTACTGTCAACATAATCCCTTAGAACCTCATTGAGATAGCCTAGGACCCAAGTGGCTTGAGAATAACAATGATTCCAGACTGGTGTCTCCATCCATCATCATAAAAGAAATGCCCATAGAAAGGTTGTTACAACCACATCTTTTCCAAACCCAGAAAATAAAGTACTTATGACCAATGTCCTTGGCAACATCAAATGATTCAATATCAGAAACTGATATAATTTCATCAGTGGAAATGTCATCAATGTGTTTTTCCACTACATCCTTAGGACTGTAAGACCTTTCCATCTGACTTGTTGCTGAAACCTTCTCATATGTTGTCTCCCTCATTAGAATGTGAGCTCCTTGAGAACAGGGATTGACTTCCTTTTCTGTCTTATTCTATTTGAACCTGTACTTAGCATAGTGTTCTGCACTAACAAATGCTTAATGCTTTATTCATTGTTGAGGAGAGTTTCATTTTGTTTCATTTATGTTTTTTTTTCCAGGGTCTCCCTATCTCACCAAGGCTAGAAGTGTATCAGCCACTCATGTGCTGATCACACTACTGTTAAGCACAGAAGCTTGTGTATCTGAGCTGATTTGCCCCTCCTTAGCAGCTTGATCCCCTTCTGGCCCTGGGGCTCTCTATAGGTGCCTAATTTAGTGCAGCCCCATAGCTGACTTTTGTTACCATTTAGTTGTTTTTCAGTTGTGTCCAACTCTTTGTGGACTCATTTGGGGTTTTCTTGGCAAAGTTGCTGAAATGGTTTGCCATTTCCTTATCCAGCTCATTTTACAGATGGGGAAACTGAGGAAAACAGACTTAAGTGACTTGCCCAGGGTCACACAGCTAGTGTCTGAAGCTGGATTTGAACTCAGGAAGATGAGTCTTCCTGACTCCATCCTCAGCATTCAATCTACTTTGCCACCAGTTGGCTTTAGCCCTACTGTAATTCAGAATTCCTGAACTCATTCAGTCCACTAGCCTTAGCCTTTCCAACAGCAGGAAGTACATGGATGCTCCATCATGCCAGCTTTGAGGACAGTTATTCTCTCTTCTCTGCTTTAGACTAATCCCCTCCCATTTTTAATGACCCTGCTTTAGTTCTATCACCCTCAACCACAGTCACCTTTCTTTGAATGAGCTCCAGCTTGTCTCTATCTCTTCAAGAATAGAGTACATTATACTTGTAGTCTGGCCAAGGAAGATTACAGTGGGATTCTGACCTTCCTTGTGAAAATCATAATTCAGCTAACACAATGTGAGACCACACCCACATTTTTGATCATCACATCACCCTGTTTACTCTTATGGAACTTGCAATCCAATAGAAGTCCCCAGATCATTTTGTTCCCATCTTTATAACTCAGGCCCTGCAGGATAAAGGAGCCAATTTCTAATGTATCTCTTCCAACTCTCTACCCAAACCCTCCCCTTCTCTTATCTATGACTCCAAGAAGGTGCGTCAGGCACAGTAGCCACATCCCAGTAAAACTGTTCCCACAGATGAGCTAAACTAAGTTGAAGGACCTCAAATCCATTCATGAGTTAAGAGGATATCTACCACAAACAAGTGAAGACTTCCCCAGATGAAATGGGCAGGTGAGAACAATTTGTTCCAAGGCCATGAAGGCAGCTGTGGAGTGTGCTTAGAGCTTGGTGAGACATCAAACACGCCAAGGGCACCAGTGCATTCTGGGCCATCACCCATCATTCTGACTTCTTTTTGTTACTGCACATCAATGACTCTAGAAGAGATGGAGGCTGATTACTTTGTACAACTCTGCCTCACTAAATCCAATTCACCCATGGGTATGGATATCACTCCATGATGTCATTGGTCCTTTTCAAAAATGAAGGTTGAACAATACCCACCCCTCCCCGTCCCAACTGCTGCTTTCTTTACCATATTTGTGTCTTTGTCTATCTTTAGCATTGGAAAATGGAAACCAATTAGGGAAGAACTAGGTCTCCTAGTTTCTTTATCCTTTTTGGCAATCAGTGCTTCTTGTTTAAGTACCGTAATAAAAATGGATTCACAGAGTCACGCAATCTGAAAGAGATGCATCTTGTGCATCTCTATGGAACAATCCAGGTGAGCTCAATGGTAAGCTCTAATCACAATTTCTGGAAATTATTTGAGCTCATATGTCCATAACTAGTGAAAGAATGCTTCAACACTTACAGAGACCTATGATTTTATTAGTTTCTGTACCTCCTTCATCAAAGCAGTGTTGACTGGAAGAAAGAATCCTAAATGTTCATGTGAGAAGGAATCCTCTCCTATCGACTGTTTTACTAGTTAGGCGACTGACTGGAGGTAAATTATCTTCTCACTCTGTGCCCCATTTCCTCATGTCTAAAATGAAGACCCTGATAAAATAAAATTAAACACTGTAGCCACAGTTGCTGAAGGCCCAGAAAAGAAAGTTCTCACAGTCCAAGTTCTTGGCACTTTCAAATGGTTCAACATAAAAAATAAATACAGTTCAATCAAGAGAAATGTTATAGAAGATGCATTTCCATGTGCTTTGCCCTGTACCCTAAAGACCATGGAACTTTTCTCTCTGACATCCATATGAATGCTTTCATATTTGTTGTCTCTTCCATAAAAAAGTAAATTCCTTAAGGATAAAGACTGTCCTACTTTTCTATTGGTATCCACAGTCTAACATGGTGTTTGGCATATAATTAGTCCTTAATAACAGGGCGATTGGGTAGTGCAATGGATAGAGCACTGGCTCTGGGGTCAGGAAGACTACCCTCTTCCTGAGTTTAAATCCAGCCTCAGAGACTTGCTGTGTGACCTTGGACCAGTCACTTAACACTGTTTGCCTCAGTTTCCTCATCTGTAAAATGAGTTGGAGAAGGAAATGGCAAACCATCTTTGCCAAGGAAACTCCAAATGGGGTCATCAATAGTCAGATATGACTGAAACTACAGCAATAACAAAAAGTGCTTAATAAATTCTTTTTTTCACTTACTCATTAGAACACCTCTAGCAGTGTATCTGGAATAATTATCTTCCTTAATATATCCAGGTGACCCGGAGACTTAAAAAAGAATGAAGATAGGGGCAGCTAGGTGGCGAAGTAAATAGAGCATCGGCCCTGGAGTCAGGAGGACCTGAGTTCAAATCCAGCCTCAGACACTTAACACTTACTAGCTGTGTGACCTTGGGCCTTATCATTACAACCGAATTCTTGCAAGTCACTTAACCCCAATTACCCTGCCTTTCCCCCTCCAAAAAAGACCAAAGAAAAAGAAGATACATTCAATTCAGTTTCTTAACTCCCATTGAACCTCTCTGTGCCCCATTTTCTCATGTCTAAAATGAAGACCCTGATAAAATAAAATTAAACACTGTAGCCACAGTTGCTGAAGGCCCAGAAAAGAAAGTTCACACAATCCAAGTCCTGGGCACTTTCAAATGATTCAAATCAACTGCAGTGGCCTCCTTTCTCTGCCCACCCCACTTTTCCTCATGTCATCCCAATTTTGACTCCTCTTTCTCCTTTGTCACCCACATTCTTTTCTTTTTTCACATTTTTTGAGGTAATTGGGATAAAATGACATGCCCAGGGTCACGTAGTTATTAAGTATATGAGGCCAAATTTGAACCCGGGTCCTCCTCTCTCTAAAACCAGTGCCACCTAGCTAGCCGCCCCTGCCACCCACATTTAACTTAGATGATTCTTCTAAATCATTTATCCCATCTACCTCCTTTCTTTTCCATTGCTTCAACTGCAACTATAGGGTCGAGATCCTAGCAAAGTAGGTTTGCATATAGTCATCCTTTAATAATGTTTGTTGAATTGAATTGAGGGTGTAGCATTAAATCATCACTGTTTCCCTTTTGGTTCAAATAATCAATGACTCTAGAATTTCCAAGTGAAATTCCTCCATGCCTTTATAGGCAGTCTCAAGAGTTGCAACAACCAATAGATATTCATGGAATGACAAGGAAAATCATAGAATCTTATATTTGAAAGGGCTGGAGCGGGGGGGGACATCTAACCTACACTAGAAAAAGACTTACCACCCAACATATAGTCACCCAGGTTCTGCCTGAAGACCTCCCTTTATCTCTGGAGGTAGCCCTTCTCATTTTGAGAAACCTCTAATTGTAGAGAGGGATTCTTTTTCATTTCATAATACTGAAATCTGGTCAGACATCCTTATTGCCCCTACAGACCATCATGTGACATGAATTTGAAATCCCTCACCATCCTAGTCACCTTTTTCTGCATACTCTAGTTTATCAATGTTCTCCCTAGATAGCAGGCCCCAGAATTGAGCCCAATGCTTCATGTGCAGTCTTTGGTGACTTTCTAATAATGAGGCTCTCCAAACTTAGCTAATGTCATCCTCAGATGACAAACACATGTCCATTGTCAAGTCCCTACTCTTAACCTTTTCCATCTTTGTTCCCTTTGTTAAGTACTCTGTTGGTATACATAGCTTCTGAGACCCAAAGATCACCTCCACAGCAAGTTGAGAGTATGACTAGAGTAGAAAAGTGCAAAACTAATCAATTGAAAAATTCTTGAAACACGTTTTGGGATAAGGGAATAAGAAGAGAAGCCATTCCAAGATAGCTCTGATAGAGGCATAGAGAACTGTTAGGTTTGTGGGTTCACTACAATGAAACCTTGCACACAGCAGATGAATTAATTGTTTGAAACAAACTCTATTGCATATTTCAACAGAGCTCCCCATTGAATGCTGTGGTAATGATAAGGCATATGGGCAAGGGGCTCCCACTGAGTCCAGGGCTGTTGGCATAGAAAATCACACTAATTTAGAGGTAGGAGGGACCAGAGGCTCTTAGCCTGAGATCCAAGAATCCTTAAGTCTTTGGATAGAATTCCAAGTGTTCTATAAACTTAGGAAAATGTATCTTTAGTTTCACTAACCTTGATCTGGAATTTAGCATTTCCTTCAATTATTTGAAAACATTATTCTGAGAAGGGGTTCCTTGGTTTCATGTAACTGCCAAAGAGGTAGACAACACACATAAAAGTTAAAAAACATACTTCTGACCTAGTCCATCATGTCTTCATTTTGCAGATAAGAGACTGAAAACTGTTGTGAAGGAGTCTCTGTGACATTTACCATGGAGAACTTAGCATGTCCATTAGACAATCTTACCAAGAAGTGCCAAGAAACTCTCCCGCCAAGCCACAGGCAGAGACATTGACAGCCTCCTTGTGTGTGTGTGTGTGTGTGTGTGTGTGTGTGTGTGTATGTGGCGGGGGTGGGGGGGAGATTGTTATTACTATTAAAGAACTTACCAAATTGATCAAGACCTCCCTGATGAATATTTTTTAAGATATATCCTGCTTTTCTGAGTGAAGAAAGAAAATTTGAGAGCCAAAGCAAAGGAGGGGAATGAAGGTCATCTGGGAATCTGGCAGGAGACCTTGGGCAGGACACTGGAATGTCTCCAGGTCTCTCTCTTGGACAGACTAACAGTGCCTAGTGCATGATAAGTGTTTAGCAAGTATTCCTTTTGGATGATGGATGTCTTGTCTGGAATTCTTCCACACCGCAAATTTATTTCTTTGTACACCCAGGCAACCAGAAAGCTTAAAAAAAATGAGTGAGGTTACTTTAACATCAGTTTCATGCTATCGAGAGTCTCCTTTCCTTTCTACCTCTCTCTCTTATTCCCAACTCCATTCCTCAACCCATCATAACCTTAATCACTCTCTCCTTTGCCACCCACATCCAATATACCCCCTTTCTCTCCATTTCCACAATCTCAAACCCAGACAAAACCCTAATCTTCTTATGTATAGATTCCTGTAATAGTCTCCTGGCTGGAGACAAGCTTCAGGGATCCCTCTGCCTATCTTTTCTTCCCCTCCCTTCTCCCCCCCCCACCCCACACCAAACCATCTTCTGCACCACTGCCTGAATCCTATTTCCTCAATGCTAGATGTTTTGACCAGGATTAGAAAACTACAGTTATTCCCAGTGGTCTCATATGTCAAATTTGAACTAGTAAACATGTGCCCCAAATCCCCCCAGTCCATCCCACCCACCTTATTTCCTATTATTTTCCAACTCAAAATTCTATGTTTTGAATTTAGCAGCCCTTCTTAATATTCCCACATGCAGCTTGCTAGTCCTAGCCACCTGAGTCTTCACATTTATCAAGCAATCAAGTATATACTTACTAGAGTAGAAGCACACCTTTTTTTTTCTTCTGGTATTAGGTTCCAAAGTTAGTGTCCAAAGCTTGGGTAAGGTGAGAATCATCTTCTCTCCCACATCCAATTTCTAAGGTAAACAGTCTCTGATTTGTTGGGACAATGTAGGCAAAGTAAATGGTAAGGTCTGATCTGTGGTTTTGAAAAAAGAACTGACTTTAATTAAGGAAGGAAGGAAGAGAGAGAGAGAGAGGGAAGGAAGGAGAGAGGGAGGGAGGAAGGAAAAAAGGAAAGCAGGAAGACAGGGAAGAAGGGACAGAAGAAAGGAAGGAAAGAAGGAAGAAAAAAAGGAAGGAAGGATCCTCACAATAAATCTGTAAACTAGGTACTACTATTATCTTCACTTTAAAAGATGAAGAAACTAAAAACTGAGACATGGATTAATTGACTTGTCTGAGTCCGAATTTATACTCATTTTCCAGATTCCAAGTTCTGCATTCTTTCCAATGTTCTACCTAGCTGCTTAATCATCTTTTTTTTCATTTTATTTTTGCCAGACCTATGATTTTTCTGGTAAGGAGAGACTACTCAATGCAGATCAGAACTTGCTCATCTACTTAAAGTCTTAGGGAGTTTGGTGAGGCAAGAAGTGCAAGGATTTGCTCAGAGACACATAGCCAATATTTCAAGTCATAGACCAGTTGAACCTAGAAAAAGAAATATATTATACTAGACTTTTTAAAAAACCCTAGTATAACCATATGTAGCAGCAAGCATCCCAAGCGTCCTCAGGGTTTGCAGCTACCACAGGTTCTTGGATCTGCTTTGTTAAAGGAAAGCAACTCAAAATGGGTTAACAAGCTTACTTTAATCAGTCAGATATATATCGTTTACATTGTTCAGGAGAAAAGGTCATCACCCTGAACCTCAAAGTATACAGGCATAATTATCAAGACAGAAACATCAAGTAGACAGATTTCCAAACTGTCCAACCATTACATCCATACCCAGTCAACATCTGGGTTTCCACATTCTGGGTTTTTCAAAGCCGGGGGACTCTCAACAACGGCTTCCCAGAATTCAGATCAAATCACAGAACACTTCTCAAAGTGAGTCCCAAAACAAAGCTACACATCAGGGCTTATATAGCCTTCTCCTGGCTCAGAGAATGTAAAAACCTTATTGACTCACTGGCCAATCAAGAAGTATCTACTGAAAAACAAGCCTCCCACCCCAGGCTTCAAGTGCACTTTAGCCTAGGGGCAGGGAAGATCTTTAAAATGTACATTCGCATTACACCATATTTTTTAAAGAAAACAGATTTATTTTTGGAGTAGAGCATAGTTTCTGTAGTGCTAAGAGCACTGGCTTTGGAGTCAAAGGATAAGAAGTATCATTCAACATAAAGAGCCCTGAATTTGGAGCCAGAGGGCTCTGGTTCAAATCTTTGCTCTGCTACTTACTAGTTGTATGACCTTGGACAAGTCACTTCTGTTCTCTGAATCTCTATTTCCTTGTGTGTAAAATGAAAGGATTAAAGTAACTGATCTCAAATTTCCCTTCCACTTAGAAATCTCTAATCTTATGACTTGACCAGGGGTTACAAAGGTTCTCAATGGCTTGACTCTAGTCTAGGGCATTTCCTTCGTCCCTTCTCTCTTCCCCTAATATGGAATCTCAGAGCTAGAAGGGACCTCAGCATCTCCAGGGTCAGTTGCCTTGAGTTAGGTTAGCTTTATTTTATTGCCCTATTTGTCCTCCCCTTTCCCACTTCCGTATCTCATTTTAAAAAGCCCCATCTGTGAGTGCTGCCCTTCTCTCTGTTCAGATCATTTCTCCTTGTGGACACCCACCTCCCACCCACCCCCTTCCTTGAACTGGAGCAGATAACATTATCTGCACCCACAGCAGCATTCCTGCACATCCTGGACATGAAAGCAAAATCGAAACACCAAATCCTCCCGCTTTTTTTCCTTTTTTTTTTTTTTTACCTTATATCCCTTTGGCTTTGATGTCTGGAGATCTAAAAAAAATAGACTTAACCTGCTACCCTGCAATGCCAAGACAAACAATACAGAAAATAGACTGCCCAGTAATGCGAAAACTGGGAATTGAAGGGTTGGCTGTGAGGTTTTGTTGCATCACACAGCTGGCTATTAAGCTTTCTATTTGATAGTACAAATCTCAGAGCAGGCATAGGCTGCTGACCACCTCCTCTGTGAAGGCCTCTCTGACCATCACCCCCTTCCTTCCTGGGTGACCTTGTCTAGAAATTTTGTTTTGCACTTATGTAATAAGATGTGTTCTCTTTATCTGAGAGGGGCAGCTATGTGATTCAGTGAAAAAAGTGTGAACCTAGATCCAGGAAGGCCTGTGTTTAAGGTCTCCCTACCTCAGATATTTGCTGGCTGTGTGACTCAGGGCAAGCCACAGTAATAGCCACATTCTATGAAGATTAACTCTCATAGATTTAGCTCTTCTCAGCAATACAAATATCGAAGACAACTCCAAAAGACTCATGATAGAAAATGCTATTCACATCTTTACAACATGACTAATGTGGAAATGTTTAATATGAATGTATATGTAGAGCCCGTATAAGCTCTTTATTTTATTGTCCATGTCGGTATAATTCATATTTAAATTTTTGTTTATTAAAAGGTACCATTTTTAAGCCCCAAATTCCTTGAGACTGGGAGTCTGGCCAGGGGTTGACTATGAGCTTCTCCCCAGCTGTGATTGATTGATAACCATGGATCTGCTCTATCTTTTGCAGAAGCGTATTTCTTTTTGTGCTGGTGACATCCCTTAGAAGGCTGTAAACTCTAAGCTTTGTATCCCCCCCCCCACCTAGCACCCTGTTAACACTTTATAAATGTTGAAAAGATCCTGCACTGGGCCTAGCCTTCCCGCCCCCTCCCCAACCCCAATCTGTCTCTAGATGGGATTGGTCTGAGGGACTTCCCAGAAGTGATAGTTTCAAAATGGGGACTTCTGGTTACAAAGTGCTTTCACTTTCCTTCCTATTTGTTCTTTGCTACAAAGAATCTTAAGGAATTCTTGCCCTGCTCTATCCCTCCCTGAATCTCTTGCCCAGCAGCTTTAGAATGTTTCTCTAGCCTGTGACAAACTCCAGGTTCCAAACTGCAATTTTCTGCCAGCTCCTGGCCAAAGCTTAGCTGTTGCCCAAATTCCTTCTGCTTTCCCTTTCCCTACCTTCCTCATTCACTTTACTGAGCATACAAATTTTTATCTGCTTTCTTCTCAAGCTACTCTCAAGGCCTTCTGGGAGAGTCTGAACTTCTTGGAACCTTTGAGGAGTCCCACTCTAACCTCTCTAAATGCAGAGGGGAAACAATCCCTTATTTATATATGTAAAGGCCGTATAATATGAAAAGACCACTGGCCTTAGAATAAGAAAGTGGGTGGGAACTCTGACTGACATGGGCATCCAAGAAGTTTTCAGGTTTGGGGGACACATGGAAGTGGAACTAAGTTGGCTTTGGTTGGTCATAGAAGGCCGATCTAGAAGCAATGGATGGAAGTTTCAAAGAAGCAAATTTGGGCTTGAATAGAAAAAATGCCTGATAATTAGAGGTTTACAGAGGAAGAGTGGATCTCCTTGGGAGATGTCAGATTTCCCTTTACTAGAACTCTTCAAGGAAGAACAGAATGCTTATTTGCAGTGTACTTGGTCAAGACAATTATTGTCCAAGTAGGAATTAGATTCGATGAGCCCCGAGATGAGGTCCTTTCTAACACTAAGATGTAATTCTATGATCTTTGGGTGTTAGAGTAATGTAAGCTTATACTGGGAACTTGAATTTTAGTAGTGGTAGAAGGAAATTTAGTATAGTGCTTCTCAAACTGGTCATGGTTGGGAGTGGAGAGACTGAAGAAGGCTGGATGGTAGTCAACTCACCAAAAAAGTCATGGAATATTTCCAGGTGTAGACAGGAACTACAAATTCCAAAGAGAGATTTGTCAGACAGTGGCAGACTACAGAATGAAAATGGAATCACACAGAGTCCCTTAATCCTCCCTCTCTTATTTTATGATGCACTATCAAGAGGGAGGTTACCAGAAGAAGGGCTGGAGTTATTGCTTCTAAGAAGTTATGACAAGACTGATCTCTCACCTAACACAGACTTGCAGTCAATAGCTGGAATGGATGTGTCTTCTTAGCATGTGAAGCATGGCCTAATAGAGTATATCTAAATTTAGTGTGATGTTGAATCAATTAATAAATATGCCTCAGTTTTGTATTCTTCATCTGTGTAATGGGGTTAGGGCTTCCTAAACTATGAAAGGAGGAAAAATGGTACAGGAAAAAGAATGCTATGACCTGAGTTAGAGGACCTGGGTTCAAATTCTACTTGTTATACTACTTATATGACCTTAATGAAATTTAACCTCACTGGGCCTCAGTTTGCTAATTTGTAAAATAAAGGGCTTTTTTCTTTATAGGTTCTATTTGGAATTATAGTTTATGCCCATGTCTGCCACTTTATCATGGACTTATTGGTCTAGTTGACCATCATCATCCCACTGCAATACCCCTAGTTTACTCTAAACTTGGGTTTTAATCACCATTAATATTTATTTTGCTCCAGTATAAACTCATAGGGTACGTAGTATCAGAGATGGGACTTAACTCCCAGATATCACTGAATCACAAAATTTTATTGTTGAAAGAAACTTCAGGGTTCATTTAATTCAACTCCTATTTGAACAAAAATCCTATCTCAAGTCAAGAAGTCAACAAGCACTTATTAATTGCTTATGATATGCCAGACACTGTGCTAAGCCTTAGGGATATAAATACAAACAAAAAGGAGGACAGAACCTGCCCACAAGGAGCTTACATTCCAATGGAAAAAGACAACAAATAAAAGGAAGCTGAAAAGGTGACAGGGGGGAAATTCCAGAGAATGAAAGATGACTTCTTAGGGCACTACCTCAAAATATAGGTTCCATGATCTTAGAAAGGAAGAAGGAAGGAAGGAAGGAAGGAAGGAAGGAAGGAAGGAAGGAAGGAAGGAAGAAAGGAAGGAAGGAAAGAAGGAAGGAAGGAAGAAGGAAGGAAGGAAGGATGGAAGGAAGGAAGAAATAGAAAAAAAGACCCCAACTCAACTGATAAAATTTAAATTTTGACAGTGTCAATTCTAGCCAAGTAACTACAGACTGGCCTCACCAAAAGCCTATCTTCCAACCACTGGTATAGAATGATATATTCTATAATTTTTATTGTTATCATTAGATTTTGTGCTATTTTTTCCTTTCAACGACACTTTATATGACTGTTGTATGAGCTCATTGACCAGTGTCATTTACCCTTCCTTTAGAAGAATTTTTTTAACTTTCATTAGGTTCCACAAAATGAAACAAATTATTACTAAAGGAAATGTAGTGAAATTCAATTGTCAAATAACCTATCGCTGAGATTTCTTCTTTCTGGGAACTTTTAAATATTATTAATTTTATGAGCATTTGTTATCTCTACCTTCCACTGTACCCCAGTTGAATAAAAAAAGAAAACTCTTATAAAGATATGTCTGGTGTGGGATGTCATTTGATCAAAGGGAGAGGGCAAAATTCCTTTATTAAACTGCCCAAGCAAGTCCATTTCATTAACATGTTTGGGATTACTTGCTGGCTAGACATTGGAATGCTCATCTCTAAACTAGATTGCTAATTTATACAAAACCCTATAGAATTACCAAGCCTCTTTATTCATTCCAAATATAGCTCCTGTACAACAGCCACACCATTTCATAGCTTCCAAGGACTTCTGGAACCTAGTCTACTGCCTTTGATTGACTCAATATTAATATCAATATAAGTGGCCCTACCACTTGTGATCTATGTAACCTTGGATAAGTCATTTCAAGTCTTGGACTCAGTTTCCTTATCTGTCAAATGAGAGGTTTAAATTAAACAACCTGTAGAATCCCCTTCAGCCCTAAATCTATGATATTAAATAGCAATTAAAACCTTATTGATCATGCAGTGATGGTGACTAGACTATATGTACTATATGTACAGTCAATCTATTGATCAAATACAAATAAAGAAGAGAAACTTTGGGAAAATATACAAATTGTCCATGGTAAGAAATAATTTTATAATACAGTTATGTTGAAAAGTGCTATTTTCTGTGAATAATAAATAATAATAAACATCTATATCATGAGCTTGACTGGAGCTTTAAAAACCATTCAAATTTAATCGAGAACATGGGATAAAGACAGATGATGATAGGTTTCAAGTTGTCCTTGGATACATTTATTGATAGATTGATAGAAGTAGGGCAACTGTACATAAGGAGAAATGCACTCAGACACCCCTGCTTCTACTCTCCACCTTAAAAAGTAATATAATCTAGTCCCAACTAGCTGAGCTATGACAAGAGCAGAGCTACCACATAGTCTAGTCAGAGCCAGAAATGTGGTTTCTGGAACGGAAACTTCATGTCGTTGGTTGGTCCAGAATGCACAAATATAATCAGACGCTGCCCAGCAAGATGTGGTCATGATTGGTAATTGAAAGATAGGGCACAGCTGTAATCAATGAGGCACAGCCATAAAATTGGGGAAGGGTGGTGATGAGGGAATATGGGTTTCTTCAATGCTGTACTGATTCACAATAGAAGGGACATTTTCAAGAATAAAAGGTGTGAAAATAATACATAAGACAGCTCTCTGGGACAAGAAAACCGATCTTTTTGACATGCCTGTAATATACTTTTCAGGGGATAGATGAAATATCTATCAAAGTGAGGTATTGAAGAGAGATCACTTGATTTAGAAGTATTCCAGATGTTCCTATTCAAAGATGACATTGCACTGATTTCAGAGCCCCAGAATACTCTAGGGTACCCTCAGTAAGATCTATAGCTACTTAAAGGAAAGCAACTTAGCAACCCACAAAGGAACAATCACAAGTATGAAAAAAAGCCTGCTGCTGAGATTGTGACATTTAGTTGGAAAGGGAGGGTAGCACAGAAGACAGAAGGCTAGACTTGATATCAGGAGTACTGAGTTTGAATCATACCTCAAACATCAGCGATGGGATCAAGGAATGGCAAACTGGAAGTCATCTATTGGACTTCAGGTCATTCTCTCTCCTTTTTTAAAAGCAATTCAAAATCTGGCCAATAGGCTTCTTCTCTACCTCCAGCTGCAGTCCTAATGTTCTAGGATTTTCATACATATATTTGGATGTTCCCTTGAACACCATGATTTCCTAATTTTTCAGACTCCTGAACTCCCATGACTCTGGTCATCAATAGAGAAAGCCAGATCTTAGTTCCCACCATGATGCATAACTGTAGTCCATGGTCTGGAAGACACAATTTTCTCTGATCGTAACTTCAAGTCTTTCCAATTCTCCCTTTGCCCCACTCTTTCTAAATGTATTTTTCATCCTTCAGTTCCCCCTCTGCCTCCCTCCACTCTCAACCTTATGGTTGACCAGTTCAACAATACCCTATCCAGTCTTTTAGAATTCCTTCCACCCCTCATCCTATTAATAGCCTCTCATACTTTGTCAAATCCCAACTATTCCTTCTTTGCTATTCCGAAGCCTCTATGTGTAAAGGGTTGGACTTAATTCCAGGTTGTTTTGACACTGATGCCAGTTCTTTTGCACTGTTCTATGGTGCCAATACCATAATTCCTGACATTCAGATTTAAGGTTGCAAAGGTAGATCTATGCAGTAAATTCTTTATCTTCTATTCCATGCTGCATCTTGCCACCAACACCACAATTGAGGCTATTTATATGGCTCTTTAAGGCTTGCAAAGTACCTTAAATATGGTATCTCATTTGATTTGTATATGTATTGGAAAGGTTTCCATGTCTATAAGGTGCACAACCAACTGTATATCATAGTCTGTAGAGTAGACATTTTTATTCACTTGACATTTCCCATGTGGATAATTAGGGGAGATATTAAATAAGGGTGGATCTCATTTGGAAGATTCCACAATGTTTCATGGTTGGATGTTTCACTTTACCAAATTAAATGTTTTCCTACAATCAACAATGAACAAGGTAAAATCTCACATTTCCTATATTTTCAGTCAGTAAAGATGTGGTCTAGTATATAATATAATTTGCATGACCTTTTGTATTCCCCTCTAAAACATCCATCAAAGATACCCTCAGTTCATGTGTAGATTATTCTCGTTAAGATTCTGTTGAGATGAAAAGATGGGCATATAAACCCCAAAGATCAGAACCCCAGTTGCAGAAACTGTACCTGGTTCCTTTTCATTCAAACTCATAGCAGTAATTGTGAAGTGAAGCTACTTAGAGCAGTGAAGGCAAGGGTTTAAGATGCATAGTGGAGGGGCAGCTAGTTGGTACAGTAAATGGAGCACCAGCCCTGAAGTCAGGAGGATCTGAGTTCAAATCCAACTTCAGACACTTGACACACTTACTAGCTGTGTAACCTTGGGCCATTCACTTAACCTTAATTGTTTTGCCTTCCCCCCTCCAAAAAAAATCAAGATGCATAGTGGAATCCAAGACAGTTGCTTCTCCCAGGGGACCACAGAGTTTCAAGACCAGGAATCAAGACAAGTCAGTATGATAAGAACAGGAAAAGAATGTTGCTGAGGTAAAACTGTATTTTGCTGCCACTGTGATAGAGATGAGCATGTGTTATATGCTCTCAAGCAGGGAATCTAGTATTAGATTCCTGAAGCTGCAATCCACCAGATCAATACATAACTAGGAGCCATGGTTACTATAGCAGGTAAATTCCTCTAGAGTTCAAGCCAGCCTGACCACAGGTGAAGGAATTTTCTGGGGAAAGTGACCATGTAGTAGACTGACTGAGGCATAGAGGACCAGATGGCAGTGACATAAGTCAGTAATAGGCTTGTGAAGATTTCTAATGTAGACGAAGCTTGGAGGTAGTACATGCAGACCAAGAAAACAGAGTTCCTACACAAAGTCTGAAAAAAAGTCACCAGAAAACGGTGGTCCTCTGTGTCAATATCTGTTCTTTTATCCTTCTCTGTTTAAGTGTCAACAACTTGTTTAAATAACTTTAATTCAATTCCATATCTTCAATTCACTTTTGTTCTTTATTTTAATTTGGTATATATTTTTATCTTTGCTCTAAGAAATCAATGGTTTTTCTGCATATTGACAATTGATTAGCAAATGATTTTTCTCCTCATTAACCAGCCATTTCTTGTCTATTAAAAACAATTTCACATTCTGTGATACTATTTAGTACTCACCATTTTAGTACCTCATGACTCTGTCAAAGAAAGCATATAGATAGATAGATAGAGATATGTATATATTATATCTATGTTTGAATGTGTGAATATAAGTATGTGTATAAGAATATGTAATATACATATACATGTGTGTTATATATTGGCATAATACTTCTATTTGCTATCCTGTGAGAGGGAAATATAGGATGTTACAAGGCTCATGTGTTCCCTTTTTAGACTGTGAGTCTGAAGTGTATCAGAGTTAAGAGGATGTCCAAACTGCCATATGATGCTACATATGCAAACATACCTCCAGAACAAGGGGACTATTCCTATTCCACAGAGAACATTTGAACCAATTTGGGAACTTCTTGGCTTGCCTCCATCTAACCTGAACCCTTACTGTGGCCAGGAACATCCCATAATCTCTGGATCACAATGAGGTTGGGAAGGGTTCAGAGCAACTGGGTAGTGGCAAAAAGTAAGTTTGAAAAGATTTTCCAAGTACTTTTTGAAAGTTTAACAGGAAGTAAAGAAAATCCTGATAGATGTCTCATGGTAAAAAATCTCCATAGCTGTCAGACTGGATTACCCAAGAGATCCATTATATATATATATATATACTTAGAGTTTATCTGAGTACCTCACCCCTTCCAGGCATAAAATTATTTATTTTATACTGTGAATGTCCCTATGACAGAAACCTGGAAACCAAGGTAGCAGATCTTTGCTCCAACAGTAACCTTCTCTATACTGGGACCCCAATTAACTCATTAAAACTAAGTATAAGCTGTGTGATACTAGGTAAGTCATTTATTCTCCCAAGGCATCAGTTTCCCCATCCATAAAATGAAGCACATAAACTGGATAATCTCTTCCAACTCTCAGTTCTCTGACTATGTATCCATTCACCATCCTCCAGACAAAATTCTGAACAAATATGTGAAGATAAAGTGATTTCCCTGATGTCACCTAACTTTTTGCTAAAACTAATGATCTCTCTCCACTAAACTACTGCACATCAGAAAAGGAGGAATTCTATCCCTAGTATGAAACATGCTAGACTTGGATCCAGAAGAACTGGGCATGAGGCTCAGCAGAGCCACTATTTAATAGTTATGTAATATTAGGCAAGGAACTTGTTCTATTTGAGCCTATTTACTTAACCATAAATTGGGAAAAATACTACTTGCTTTTCTGACTTCACAGGGCTTTTGTGAAGAACAAACAAGAGAAGATATGTAATATTGTTGTTGAGTCTTTTCTCTCCCTCTTTTTTTTTTGCTTTTTGGAGGGGGGAAGGTAGGGCAATTGTGGTTAAGTGACTGGCCCAAGGTCACACAGATAGTTTTGTATTTGTGTTACGTGTCTGGGGCCAGATTTGAACTCAGGTCCTCCTGAATTCAGGGCCAGTGCTCTATTCACTGTGCCACCTAGCCACCCCATTATTGAGTCTTTTCAGTTGTGTCTGATTCTTTGTGATCCCATTCTGCATTTCTCATCAAAGATACTTAGAGTTGTTTGCCATGTCCCTCTCCAGCTCATTTTACAGATGAGGAATTGAGGCAAATAGGATTAAGTGACTTGCCCAGGATCACACAGCTACTAAGTATCTGAGAGCAGATTTGAACTCATGAAGTGGAATCTTCCTGATTCTACACCCAGTGCTCTATCCTCTATGCCACCTAGCTGCCCAAGGTATGTGATAGTAACTATTTTAAAGTACTATAGGTAGCATGGTCTAATAGGAAGAACACTGACTCTGGAGTCAAAGGACAAGGGTTCAAATCTTGCCTATGACAGTACTACTTGTGTGACTTGAGGCAAATCTTTTAATCTACCTAGGTGTGTTTATTCATCTCTAAAATGACAAGATTGGACTACATGGCATCCAAGGTCCCTAAAAGTTCTAAAGCTATGATTCTGTGTCATTAATTTATGCTGTCACCAATTCTTTGTTCTAAATTTAAAACTAAAAAAAAGACTTCGGGACACCATTGTTGGTTGAGAAATCTGCAATTTTTCTTTCTCATACTTGAGCAAGAACTTATTGATGACTGGATATTTGGCAAGGCAATTTAAAAGGAAGAAACACAAGCCGGTGATTTCATTTATGTATTTATTTTGCAGGCTTAAGCTGTAAACTTGACATATATGTTGGGGTTTGCCCAGTTTTGACTTTAACACATCTGTTTCTAAAGTTCTTTCTTTTTTTCTAAAAGAAACTAAGACTGGGCTGCACGCACCCTGACTGGTGGACTTTTAAGGAGTTTTTACTGTTTCTGATTATTGAGCATCTAGAAGCAGGTCCAAGCAACTGTGTAATGTTACACATACACCACTAGAGACTGAATGACAGAATGAATTCTTGGTAACAAAATGCTGAGGTTAAGGTTGAAAGACAACTTCCATTATAACCTCCTGTTTTCACTCACTTATAATTGTCCAAAAATTGTCCTTTTGCTCCAAATCTTTCCATGCTCTGTTTCCACCCAGAGATGAAATTGGTTGGAAAGTCTGAACTACAGTGGTTTGGCCATTTTGAAGTCAGGCGAGTGGGGGAAAATGTAACTCCTCCAACTGAGAAACCAATAAGGTACATTTCTGGCTGTGTCCAAGTCAAAAACAGCTGTGTCTTGATAACATCAACAACTTCACATGGGTGGTCAATGTTCACCTGGGAAATGAAATTTGTGTAAGGGTTGGGGGAGAGCCAACATCAGGCAAGGCATCTGAGGCAATTAAAATACAGGATTTGGGTTTCTAGTGCCATTTTTCTCTGTTTAGTAAGTTGTATTACCTACAGAAGGCATCATGTGCCTCCCCCTGGCATAGGCAGCTTCTTTGGGTCTATTAAATGCTGTGTTTGGAAAGAGTATATAATGATCTGAGGAATGCCTCCTTTTCCCACATCTGTATCAGTTTCTTGAAGCAGGGTGAGAGGAGACTTCAATTTCATGCAAAAACCTAAACAAGCCAGTACAGTGCCTAAGTCAGAACAGGAGTCAAGAAAGGCATGTGCAACTAGTCACTTCTGAACTTGAACCATCACAGTCAGTCAACAAGCATTTATTAAATGCTTACCAAGTGTCGATCATTGGGCTAACTGTTGAAGGTACACAGAAAGGTCAAAGACAGTCCCTCTCTCACAGACAGAAAACTCATGGGACTACGGAGAATGATAAAGCTTGAAAGGACCTTTGAGATCGGGAGGTCTAACCTAACTTATTTTGCAGATGAAATTCCTGGTGAGTCACTCAGTTCCTTTTATTCTTGGTTCCTTGGAGGAAAAATGGAAAGATTTTAGGCAAATTGGTTTCAAAGGGGTCAGATAAAGTACAGGAAAACCTGGTTGATCAGTCTGTCAACAAAATTTATCAAGCATTTCATGCCAGGTATTATGCTAAGCAACAGAGATACAAAGAAAGGCAAAAAATTAAATTAAAATAAACAGTTCCTGCTCTTAAGGATTTTACATTCTAATGGGAGAGATGAATATAATCACTGGACATACATGATGCAGTATTAACGGACAATTCAAGTAATCAATAAGCATTTATTTAGCACCTAGTATATGCCCAGTGCTGTGCCTATTGCCAGAGATACATAGGGGGAAAAGCCCCCACAAAAAAAATCACAATAGAATTAGCCCTCAGAGAGTTTACATTTAAAAGAGAGGAGAAAAGCTATCTAGTATTTCTATAGGCTTAAAGGTTTGCAAAGTACTTTACATATTTAACCCATTTGATTTTCACAACAATCCTATGAGTTATGTGTTATTTTTATCCTCGTTTTACAGATGAGGAAACTGAGGCAGACAAAAATTAAATTGATTGCCCAGGAACACACAGCCAATAAGTATTTGAAACAGGACTTTGAACTCAGGTTTTCCTGACTTCAGGTCCAGCATTCTTTCCATTGTAAAATCTAGAAGCCTATAATAATAGCTAACATGTATAATATGTATATAGTACACACGTATAGTTTGGTGAGGTTTGAAAATCACATTATAGGAGGCAGCTAGGTGGTGCAGTGAATAGAGCACTGGCCCTGGAGTCAGGAGGACCTGAGTTCAAATCCAGCCTCAAACACTTAACACAAAACTAGCCATGTGACCTTGGGAAAGTCACTTAACCCCAATTGCCCTACCTCCTCCCCTCCAAAAAGCAAAAATAACCAAACAAACCCCAAAAATATACTTTTGGGGCGGCCAGGTAGCACAGCAAGTAAAAGCACTGGCTCCAGTGTCAGTACGACCTGGAGATCGCATCCCGGGCTCAGACACTTAGCATCCACCCAGAAACACCTGGCCGTGTAACCTTGAGCAAGTTACTTAACCCCAATTGCTTAGGGGCGGCTAGGTGGCTCAGCGAGTAAGAGCACCGGCTCCAGTGTCGGGATAACCTGGATCAAATCCAGGGCTCAGATACTCAGCACCACACCCAGAAATAACTGGCCGTGTAACTTTGAGCAAGTTACTTAACCCTGATTGCTTTAAAAAAGAAAATCACATTATAATATCTCATTTTATGCACATGAGACACAAATATATTTATGTCTGTATATATACACATATGTGTGAATGTACACATGTATATACATATATACATAATACAAGGCAATTTGTATCTCAAAGACTAAATTTCTGCAGGGAAATTTAACCTGGAAAGGATGGAAACCAAACTGTGCAAAACAAAATTCCAAAAATTCAAAGAGAAGCCTTTTCTACGTAGGAAAAAGGGATAGTTTTCCACAGAGGATATACATGGAACTCTTTGACCAACTCCAAATTTAAAAAGACACACAGAAGATTGGAACAAAGGCAGAGGAGAAAGGAGAGGTACAAAACCATCACATCCAGAAGTAGGAAAAATGTCACAAGAGCAAAAGTCCAGAATGAGCTGCAACTAGTGAGAAAAACTAACTAAATTTTTTTAAAGTTGTATCAGGGCAAAAAGGACAATCAAAGGCATAGGAACAAAGCTCCTAGTAATTGACATGATAACTGATGAGAGGGCAGAGAGAGAGTTGGTCAACTCATTTTGTTTGTTTTGTTTTTGTTTTCCCACTAAAATACCTTTTGGACTAGAAAGACAAAACAATAACTTAAGATAAGTAGGGAGATAGTAAGAAAGTGACTTCCTGATCATAAACTTCCTGACAAATAACTAGGGCTTTTCAAAATCGGAATGGGCTGCATCAGTTTCTCCTTCACTAAAGATGTTCAAACCCATATTGGATGATTACCCCTGGGGCAGGTTGTAGAGAATATTCTCAGTCAGGTGTGGTTTAAACTAGGTGGACTCCAAGGTCCCTTTCACCTTTGAAATTTTGTAAAATTGAGGTTGAGTGACTGGCCCAAGGTCAGGTCAAAGGTTCTGTTTCCTCATCTGCTGGGTTTTTTTTTTCATTTAATCATCTATTACTCCTAAAGAGAGGCTCCATTATTCATAGAATTATAGTAGTATACTTTTCTTTTAAATTTTTTGAGGCAATTGAGGTTAAGTGACTTGTGCAGGGTCACATAGCTAATAAGTGTCTGCCGTCAAATTTGAACTCAGATCATCCTCACTCCAGGGCTGTTGCTCTATCCACTGCACCACGTAGCTGCCTCTAATGATATCCCTTTCTACAAAGAAGGGACTTTCTTTGTAATCAAAATCTGAAACAGTAGCATAATTGAAAAAAGTCTTTTTCTTTCTCTTGCATTAATTAGCTATGATTCTTCACAAAAATCACTTTGTCTAAAGCCTTATTTCCTCATACATTGAATGAAGGGATTTTTTTGGATGATACTATACATATATATGTATATATGTATGTGTATATATGTATATATCCCTTCTAGCTCCTGTGATTTTACTTAAAAGCACATTCCAATGATTTTATCTTATGGTGACTGAAACTTCTTATTATCTATTATAGTTCATATGTAAGAATCAATTTGTAAATGGTCACATCACTCATGCCTAAGTTCTTATTAAAAATCAGCATTGATTTGCTTTGGTTTGAGGTTAGCAGAACCTAAACAAATTCCTTCCTAAATGGCAATTTTCTAATCTTAACTACATTTCAAAGCCATCAGAATGATGATCTCAAAGCCTGAATGTGTTCTGTTGGGAGGCTTAAATACCACATTTAGGGCCCTAAGCCCTTGTTCAAGCACAGAATGGTGGGCTGTCAGTAGAGAAGTCAGATTCAAACCCACTGTAGTCCCACTTCCAACCTTATCATTTAATTAAAACTGTTCTCTTTAAAGTCCCCAATGTTGTCTTCATTGCAAATTTTAATGTCCTTTTCTCAGTCCCTGCTACCTTGCACACAGTAGGTCCTCAATAAATACTTGTTGGGTTGTTGGATGGTAAATTTAGTAAAGTTGTGTCCAGTGCTCTGTTCAATAACACACAAACACTCCCTTCTGGGACAGGGGCTCCATTGAGAGGGATGACCACTGGATTGGGAATGGAGAGGCCAGTACCCAGGTGTCTCTTTTGGCAAAGTCATCATATCTTTTTATTTGCATTCAAACTCATCACCTGTCTTGCTATACTATCAGCTTAACTTCTTGGTCCTGTCCTCAGTAAGAAAAAAAAACTGCCAAGTGTATCCTCACAATACACTTTCACTGACATCACACATTCAGCCACACTCAAAACCCAAATAATGCCAGAGAAACAGAAGCCTAGAAGCCATTGTTACCATGGGAACCCCTATTGTTGCCCAGAGTAATAGTGATAGATGGGTTTAAAAGAGACAACCTTAATATGGCCTTTTCCTTCAGCTTTGGTACTTAATCCTATTAGTTTTATAGTTGTGGTTCTGGGTAGGACAAAAATATTTCTGCCATCCTCTTAGAGTGAGAGATGGGGGCCTGACTCAGGGAAGGGCGGGGAGCGATGGGTGGCAGCTGTTCCTTCACAACCTATGCCCAAGCTTAAAAGTGTGTTTTCATTCTTGGAATCTTCTGACAACTCAGTTTCTCAAATTCTGAAGCAAACACTTAAAATGTGTCCTCTCCACCTCCCCCCCATATCCTTTTAGCACTAAAATACAAAGTCTGAGTGAATATAGCAAGTTAGTTTCCATCTCCAAAGAAATACCCACTTTATTAAGGATCCTCTATCTCATTTTCCCGGGGAGGGAATTTGATGCACCAAGCTAACAGCAGGTGGCATCAATGCCTAATAATTTCCTCTGCCCAGATTATCTGGGGGCTGGTACTTTGCAGGCAATCACCAGCAGCGGCTTTGTGACCAGATGGTGCTTCTTTCCAAGGAAGTCTGGGTCTGAGCCAGTACTTCTGTGGTCAGGGATGACTCGGGGC
Organism: Petaurus breviceps papuanus; assembly: GCF_028583685.1. Taxonomy (NCBI): domain Eukaryota; kingdom Metazoa; phylum Chordata; class Mammalia; order Diprotodontia; family Petauridae; genus Petaurus; species Petaurus breviceps. Next base: position 18,115,531 of record NW_027185876.1, read on the forward strand.
TCAGACAGTATCATGGGAAACATTTTCTGCAAAGAAAGGATTCAGAGGTCTGATACCCCCAATGGGGAAAGAGTTTAAAAGGAGGTCTGGGGAGCCTCTTCCCCACCAGGCTTGCCAAAAGACCCATTTCCCAAATCTTTCCCATGACCACCTGAGGAGGAAAAAAAGAACTAAGACTTTGTGATTTATTTTCATTCCTCTCCCCACTCAAGTACAATCCCCTCCAGGATAGCCCTGCCCATGTCAGAGGTCCTCAACCTCTCCATGGGGAGGAGCCTTTTAATATTATCCTGAAGCCTTAAGATTGCCAAGAGACACTATAGTCCTTTAATGGACCTGAGATCTCCTTTAGCTGTGGGTATTCCTTCCAATGGCACAGATTGCAACCCTCCTTCATCTTCTTATCCTCTGTGACTCTTGTCCTTGTGAATCCTCCACAGGGGATCCAGCCAGTGGGGCCCTTCTTCTAGGTCTCTTGGCATTGCATGGGTACCAGTGTAGCATGCAGGCTGCCATCTGTTATCACTGCCTCTGATGAAGCCATAGGGTTGTCAAAATCAACCCCATCCCCCAAACATAACATACCAGTAAAAGCCACCCTGGCTTCTGCATTCAAATCCCTGGCTTTCTGGTCAGAGACCAGCTATTTGAAGATCCTAATAGGCAAAGTGCACCTTCAAAGCCCATAGTTCAAACTATTAAATACCCTGAAGGTGACAAATCTCTGGGGCTTTTTTTTAGAATTATTTCACTTATTTATTTGTGTTTTATTTATTTATTTAGCTATCTATTTATTTATATGTGTGTGTATGTATTTGAAATAGTCAAAAGTCCTCCCAAGACCAGGCTGGTAGTGAATAGAATTTATTGGAAATAAGGATGATGTGACATAGAGAAGTGATATGGCATAATAACACAAGAACTGAGGTCTCAGAGTAAGGAAAAACTGGGCTGAAAGTCATGTCTGACACATCCTGGCTGAGTAACCCTGGGGAAATCACTTATCCTCTTGAGGCACTCAGGAAACTCTAAAGAAATTGTTCATCTAGGGGTAGTTAGGTGGCACAGTGAATAGAGCACTGACCCTGGAGTCAGGAGGAACTAAGTTCAAATCTGGCCTCAGACACTTTACACTTACTAGCCATGTGACCTTGGGCAAGTCACTTAACTCCACTCCAATTGCCCTGCCTTCTCCCCTCCAAAAAGGAAAGAAAGAAAGAAAGAAAGAAAGAAAGAAAGAAAGAAAGAAAGAAAGAAAGAAAGA
>NW_027185876.1:18116894-18119002 GCF_028583685.1 Petaurus breviceps papuanus
AAGGAAGGAAGGAAGGAAGGAAGGAAGGAAGGAAGGAAGGAAGAAGGGAGGGAGGGAGGAAGGAAGGAATTGTCCATCTTCATTGATGTCAGGATGACACCAAATATCAGGTGTGGACAAAACATAAACATGAGAAGAACAAATAATTTCCTTAGTGTTTAATGTTTAGGAAGTACTTTTCCCACAATTTGTAACTATATCCAAAAAGTTACTAAATTGTGCATAGCCTTTGACTCAGAAATACCACTAGTTCTATATACTAAAGGGATCCCCACACCACCTTCCAAAAAAAAGGAAAGGGACTCATTTATAGCAGCTCTTTTTGCTGTGGCAAGGAACTGGAAACTAAAAGGATGCTTCCTTACTGCAGAATGGGTACAGAAATTATTACATATTAATGTAATGGAATACTATTGTGGAGGAATTCCAGGTCACATGAGAAATAAGACATTTCCTCTGGTCCCTGTGATCTCTCAGACCTTTCCAAAACAGAAATTTTGTGCCAAAAATAAAGCAACCTAAGACAACCAGAATCCAAAAGAAAATCTGAAAAAGAAAAGCATCTCAGAAACTGATACTTCCTGACACTGGGATCACTCAGTACCCCTCCCCCTCTACTGGCAGTGAGGCTATACTTGCAGACCCAAGGACATGTTACAGGCTTACATCAAAACCCATCTCTACACATCGATCCATTCTGCATCTTCCCAGTGCCATGGAGATGTTGACTCCGAGATAGGGAAATTTGCTTGAGTCTTGACAGCCAGTTTGGCCATAGCCCTTCAGATAAAAATGCCTGCCAGGGATTGTAACCTGGAAGCATTAGTATTGCAAAGTTTTAAATTGATGGTGACAGGAAAAAATAAGCTCTGAATTTCTGGTATCCAGGAAAACAGACTCTCAATTACCTGTCATGTGAGAGAATTGAGGAATAAGGAGAATGGGACAGGTTACTGGGGTAAGACATAATAAATATGAGGAGCTCTTAGTACTCCATCAACCTATACTTTCCTATAGGAAAGAGTGTAGCATCCAGTCTTCTAGGGCAGAGACCTAGGCTGGTGAACTGGGGGTTTTTCAGTGTGAAATAAGTGAGATACTTTGAGATCCAGCCCCCAAGGAAACCACAATCAGAGGGGATGGAGTCAAGAAGTGAGTGATAAGGAAAATAAATGGGGGTAAAGACTGAAAAGTCCAAAGATTTCATGAAGAAGAAAATTCCAAAGACCTTGAACATGCACAGATAAATTAACAGGGAAAAGGTAACAATGGAAGACTCTTATGGTATAAGCAAGGACAATATGTGACATTGCAGAAAAACCTGGGGAGATAATCTATGAATTGATGAAGAGGGAAGTGAGCAGAATTGACAATGACAGAATTATAGAGAAAAAATAACTTTGAAAGACTTCAGAACTTTTACCAATACACTGATAAGCCATGAACCCAGAGGACCAATGACGAAAAGCGTTCACCTCCTGCCAAAGAGGAGATAAACTAAAAATACAGAATGAGACATATATTTTGGACCTAGTCAGCATGGACATTTCTTTTGCTCTACTATGCATACTTGTTGAGGGTTTTCTTTTTTTATTATTTATTTGAGAGGGTGAGTGGAAATGATAGTAAAAAAGAGAGAAAATAAATACTTGCAAAAATAAGCATTTTTAAATGATGCTGATGCTGCTCGGAAAAAAAAATTCTACATTTTTTAAAAAAGAAAAAAAATGTTTTTACCAAAGATGTTAAGATCTCAAAGAGGTCAATTAACAAACATTTATTTAGTGCCTACACTGTGCCAGGCACTATGCTAGACTTGGGGGATATAAAAAACAACCCCAAACAGCTATTTCTACCCTCCTGAGGAAAACAGTAAATGCAAAGATAAATAAATATAAAATATGAATATAGCACCCCCTTGGGAATGTGTGACAGTAATAGAAGGGGTTTTCTATTCTCCTCTCTCCACTTCAGAGCAGGTGGGGCTAATTCTAGTCATGGGTGTGACTGAGTCATTCTAGATTCCAAGGATATGAATACCAAAAAAGGAGGAGGAGGAGAAAGAAGAAGAAGAAGAAGAAGAAGAAGAAGAAGAAGAAGAAGAAGAA
>NW_027185876.1:18119012-18123790 GCF_028583685.1 Petaurus breviceps papuanus
AAGAAGAAGAAGAAGAAGAAGAAGAAGAAGAAGAAGAAGAAGAAGAAGAAGAAGAAGAAGAAGAAGAAGAAGAAGAAGAAGAAGAAGAAACAATTCCTACTCTCAAGGAACTTATATTCTATTAGGGAAAACAACAATATGTATCTGGAGAATATATATGTACATATATAATATATAATACAAAATAAATATAAGATGATTATAAAAAAGATACTAGCATTTGAGCGATTTAAAAAAGACCAAAGATGGTGCTTGAACTTGTTTTTATTAATTTTCAATTAATAAACTCTTATTTTCTCTCCTTCCCAAATAATTCCTTCATTGGTAAAAAAGAAGAAAAACAATGTTTTGCATAGTCAAGCCAAACAAATTCCTTTAAACTATATTTTTAAGAGAGAAAAGTATTGGGACAGAGATGACAATAAAGCACCTTCCAGGCATGAGGACATTCTACCTTGTATCTATTGCCCTGACTGGTTTCAACTCCATGGAACAAGATACCCTTTCCAGGACAAGCTCCTCATTTCTAAACTCAACAACATGCTACTAACTCAGTCAACTAACTTGACTGACACCACCTTCTTCAGTCTCCCCTCTGAATGGAGGGTTGGAAGGCAGAGCATCAAACTCCTCCCAATTCCTTCCTTTATGGAGGGCAGAGTTGGACTCGGCTCACTACTCTTTTGCATCTGCTGCCCTGCTTGGTTTCAACTTCATGGAGCAAGATGGCCCTAGTTTCTCCTTCCCCACCCACCTTTACTTTATTGTCTCCTTCAATGTGTTGTCTTCCTGTTTAGATTGTAAGTTCCTTGAGGGAAGGGACTGTCTTTCTTTTAATTAATTAAGGGACAGAAAGAAGGTCAGTTTTATTGAATCATAGAGTGAGAGATGGGAATTAATTAATGTAAAATGAGGTAGGAAAGATAGACTAGGGCTAGGTTGTAAAATGCTTCACAAGCCAAACAAAGGATTTTATATTTTATCCTAGAGACAATAAGTAGTCATTTGGGATTTATTGAATAGGGGAGTGATGTGGTCAAGGCCTTAATTTAAGGGAAATCACTTTGGCAGCTATGGAGAAGAATGGATTGGAGAAGAGAGAGTTTTGAGGCAGGGAAACAAACCAGGAATCTCTTGCAGTAATCCAGACACATGGTGATGAAAGCTCTATATAAAGTAGAGAGAAGTGGCAGAACAGGAGAGATATTATGGAAAAAGAAATGGCAGCATTTGACACATTATTGGATCATGGGGTGATCAAGAAATGTATGTCATGCCAAAAATACAAACTTGAGAGACTAGAGAACTCTAGTGTCTGTAATAGAAACAAGGATATTTAAACGATGGAGTTCCATTTTGGATGTTTTGAGTTTCATATGTCTCTCAGATATCTAGTTTGAAATGTCTAATAGGTCATTGGTGATGTGAGAAAGGCTGGAACTGGATATATAGATCTCTGAGTCATCAATGTCGAGATAATTAACTTCATGAGAAGTTATTAAAAGAGGAGGCCCAGGAGAGAGCCTTATAGAAGATCCACAATTAGGGGATGTTTTATGAATGATGACTGCACAAAGAAGACTAAGGAGAAACATCAGAAAGGTAGAAAAAGAATCAGGGGAGAGCAGGGTCATGAGAACTCAGAAAGGAGAGAGTAAAAAGGAGGAGAGGGTGGGCAACAGTGTCAAATACTGCAAAGAGGTCAAGAAGGATGACACTCAAGACCATCAGATCTAGCAATGAAGAAATGGTTGACTTTGAAGAGAGCAGACTTGATTAAGTAGGAACAACAGAAGCCAAGTGGCAAAGGGTTAAAGAGTGTGTGAGAGAAGAATTGGAGGTGATGAGGGTAAACATCTTTTTCTGGGAGTGTGGCTTATAAAGCAGGAAAAGATAAAACTTGGGGTAGTGGTAGCTTCTGGCAAAGCATGTGTTGTTGTTTTTTTTAAAAGATGGAAGAAACTCAGTCATGTTTTGGGAAGGACATAGATAGGGAGATGTTAAAGAGATAAATAAATGGATAGTAGAGATGGATAGATGATAGGTAGGTAGGCAGATGGATAGATAGACAAAGAGACAGACAGACAGACAGACAGACAGACAGACAGACAGACAGACAGACAGACAGATAGATAGATAGATAGATAGATAGATAGATAGATAGATAGATAGATAGATAGATAGATAGATAGATAGAATTAACATTTATTATGTGCTAGGGTCCAGAGAATACAAATATAAAAAATAAACAAGTCCCTACTCTCAAGTAGCTTAAATTTCTCTGATAGGGGAAGACAAAAGATAAAGGAAAGCTATAATGGAGGGTGGGGTGGGGTGGAAGAAAAAAGAAGGTACTCTTGGGGGGAAAGTAATTTGTAAGGAGAGCAGTCTAGACAGTGAATTTAGAAGTAAAGTGAGGGAAAGTAGGTGATTGAGGAGGCAACCTACTGGAGAACAGAGAGAATAGGATTAAAGACACATGCGGAAGAGTTGACTTGGGCAAGGAGAAGGACTACCTCATTCTCAGAGACTGGAAACAAGGACAGCACACTAGATAATATCAAGAGATTTTGAAATTGGAAGAAGAGGGAGCTCACCACAAATGGACTAAATTGTCTCATTAAATAAGGAACATCCTCCCCTGAGAGAATGGGGGAAGGAGAAGGTGTGGAAGGCTCAAGGAGAGAAAAGACTTGGAGTAAATTTTGTGGGGAATGAGACACCAAGTCAAATGGGAAAGAATTAAAGTCAATTGGTCAATAAACATTTTTAAGCACCTACTATGTACCAGGGACCATATTAAGTGCTAAGTCAAGACCCAGTGCAGGTTAGAGAACAGAAATTTATGTTTCACCCACTCAGCATGCTTGGGTGCATTCTCCAGCTTCATTTAGAAGCAGGGGACTGGAAGTGGAAGCCAATGGTCAGAGTAATCCAGTGTTGGGGTTTGGCAAGGAATGAGCAGTGATAGGACAAGGGGAAAGGGATTTAAGATAGAGGAGAGTATGGAATTGAATCTATAAATTTATGGTTCTTTTTCAATTCAATAAACATTTATTAAGTGCCTACTGTGTGCCAGACACTGTGCTGAGTGCTGGTTCATACTGTAGTTCCAGATTTAGAGTTAGCAGTCCTCCCCCACCCCTAGTCTGATTCAGAATGTAGGGGCATAGGGTGTTAAAGTATCAACAAGAGCCACCTCCTTCCTATCATCTGGCCCTACTCGCCCAGTCATTGGCACTCAACCCCAACCACAAAAATTATTTTATACATTTTGTATTGACTTTTTCGTGCATAATATTTCTCTCCAGGAGAATATAAGCTTCTGGAAGTCAGGAGCTATTTATTTATTTGCTCATTTGTTCGTTCAATTGTTTGTTTATTTGTTTCTTTTTTTATTTTTGTATGTATTATGTATTTATTTTTTTGGCTTTGTTCCCCAATACAGGGTCTGGCAGAGAGTAATTGCTTAATAAATACCTATTGACTTGAATTGAATTGATCTTAAACCTAAGGCATAGAATTGTCACTAAATTCACCCAATGAAGGGAGTCTCATTTTCCAGACCAGTCATGGGTTATCAGTGTCCAGTAGAGAAAAATGTTAATTTTATTTATTTTGTTACCACTACATATCAACCTTCATAACGTGGCCAGCTTGGTATAGGAGATGGCATGTTGGACTCAGGGTTAGAAAGATCTGACTACAAATTCCAACTAGAACTCCTACTAGATGTGTCACCCTGGGCAAATCACTGCCCCTTTTCCTCACCTATTAAAAGGGAATAATGGTAATACCTACCTCGCAGAGCTGTTGTAAGGATTCAATAACATTTTATATATGTGTGTGTCTATGTACATACACATATGTGTGTACATATATGTATGCATGTGTCTATATATACACACATATATTGCTTTGCAAACTTAAAAGCATCATATAAATGAATTGTGAAGCGTTGAAGTAAAGTAAAACACTTATAGTCACTTCTAATTTTTGTCCTTCATAAGGCTGGTGAAACTTGTTTACTAGGCTTCTATAATAACTCACTATCTTGTTCTCCAGGCATGTGTGCCTTTAATACCTATTAATGACTAATGTGGAGATGAGTCTTCAGGAAGATTGAACATTTCTCCATTTGGGGCAGAAGAGCTGATCAGTTGCCAACCCAGGGGAGTAAACAGTAATAGGTAACAATGGAGGTGGCCTGTGGAGTCACAGAATGAGGGTAGTGTTACTCAGACATGAATAGAGGCCGTCTGGCTCCTGCTGAGCTTCTGTCTAGCATTCATTGAGGTCCTGTAACTGCAATTACGGGAAACACCATGCCTGATAGATGCGATGCGATAAGGGCTGCTCATTGATCAGCTTCAGATTTCGCTCCAGGCTAGAACTGGAGCCGGGTTAGGAAAGGATCAAAGATCGGAATGGGACATGGGGTTACAATCCATGGTGGGGAGAGGAATTATTTACTCCAGGACTCCTAAGTGCGGCACCAATAAGTCATCTGTACTCTGGCCAGTGATTTATGCCTGAGGAGGGAGAGAAGGCCTACAACCAAATTCTTTGGCCACCATTTCCACCACAGGTCATGGGAAATGCACATATCCTAAGGAAAGTATGTGAGAACCATCAGAAATTAGACTTCTATTCTGGCGCTTCATTCCCTAGTCCAGGAAAGTCCAAACTTCTCTTGATGAAGCCAAGTTAATTTTCCCAAAGTCCTGTTTAATAGATAGATAGATAGATAGATAGATAGATAGATAGATAGATAGATA
>NW_027185876.1:18123800-18140357 GCF_028583685.1 Petaurus breviceps papuanus
ATAGATAGATAGATAGATAGATAGATAGATAGATAGATAGATAGATAGATAGATAGATAGATAGATAGACAGGCAGCTGAATAAATAAATATAATATATACATGTATATGTGTGTGTCTACAAATCTGGCTTAGACACTAGCTGTGTAACTTTGGACAAGTTACTTAACCCTATTTGCCTCAGTTTCCTCATCTATAAAATGAGCTGGAGAAGGAAATGGAAAACATCTTTCTCAAAAAAACCTCAAAGGGGGTCAAAAAGAGTAGGACACTACTGAAAAAATTGAATAAAAAATAAATATAAGTGTATATATGTACATATACATATATAAATGTTTATATGTATACTATCTATGTATATATATACACATACCTACACACATATTTGTGTATACATATATACATGTGTGTATTTTATATATGTACATATCCTAGAGATAGAAGAATTGATCCTTTTCTTCATATGTATGTATAATATACACATATAAACATATACACATGCCATATATATGTGCATTCATATAAAGTGCATATACAAATAAAGAAAAGGATGGATTCTTCTATCTCGAGGATCCAGTATAAAATCTTCTGTTTGACCTTTAAAGCCTTTCATAGCCTGGCCTATTCCTACTTTCTCCATCTTTGACTCACTCTCTTCTCTGTACTCTTGATCAACACTGGCCTCTTTGCTGCTCTTTGTATACATGCCCCATCTCCCAGATGGTCATTTTGGCTGGCTGTCCTTCATGCCTGGACTATTCTCTTTCCTCACCTCTTTCCTGCCTCCCAGCTTCCATGACACCCTTCAAGTCTCACATGAAGTCCCATCTTCTGGAGGAAGGTTCTCCCACTCCTCAATCTTAGTGCCTTCCCTATGAGACTACCACCAATTTACACTGTATATGGTTTATTTGCATATAGCTGATTGCGTGTTTTCTCTCCCAAACAGACCCTGAGCTCCTTGAGAGGAAGCACAAGGTTTTTGCCATTTTTGGTATCCCCAGCGTTTAGCACAGTGCCTGGCTCATAGCAGGCCCTTAATAGGTGCTAGTTGATCAACTGATTTAAATGCATGTTAGGAGGAAACAAAGCTACTGCCAGTCATATTCCTTTGTCCTTGGGAAGAAATCCCTGTGAGCTGAGGACAGGAGTTCTCAGACTGGTGGCAGTAACAGGCTTACAGACTGGCCAGTCTGTAACATGTGTTGGGAGGGTAAGATCCAACTAGGTGCCCAACATGGAGTCAGGAAGAACTGAGATCAAATTTTGCTGCAGCCACTTATTAGTTGTGTGACCTACATGTCACTTTTAACATCTCTCACTCTCAGATTCTTCATCTGTAAAATGGGGAGAGAATAAGCATTTGTATAGTGCTTATTATGTGCCAAGTACTGTGTTCAGAACTTTTGTTTTTCACAAACATTATTTCATTGGAGCCTCATAACAATCCTGCAAGGTAGGGACTGCTCTTACTCCTTTTTACAGTTGAGGAAACTGAGACAAATAGAGGTTAGGTGACTCACCCAGGGTCACGTAGCTAGTAAGTGTCTGAGGCTAGATTTGAATGTAGGTCTCCTTGAATTCAGGCCTGGTGCTCTATCCACCTCACCACCTAGATGCCTAATAATACCCACATTCCAGGGTTTTGTGAGTAGAAGATGAAATAATATTTGTGAAGAATTTTGCAAACCTTAAAGAGCTTTATAAATGTTAGTGGTGATGATGGTGATGATGATGGTGGTGATGAGGAGGAGGAGGATGTGGGTGGTGATAAGTTCTTTGAAGGGACTGGCCACTCTTGACCTGTCAAAGAAGATAAAATGTTTTAGTCCTTTCTCTTATTTTTGAGTGGTGGTTAATGATAAAAGATTGATTCCCTCTCAAGAATAAGGTTATTTTCCTACTGACTTAGGATACTCATGTGCTTTGCTTGGAACAAACTGAAATATGTCAAAGTCCTTAATTATACATATCATATGCACATTAATCTAGAACTGGAAGAGACCTCAGTGGTCATGTGGTTCAGTCTCATCATTTTTGAGATGAGGAAACTGGGGGCCAGAGAAGATAAGGGACTTAACCAAGCTCACCTAGTCATTGGGTCATAGTATCACAGACCCAGAGTTGGAAGGGACCTTAGGAGTCATTGAGTCCAGCCCCCTCTTATTTGATAGATGAGGAAGCTGACACACAAAGAGATAAAGTGATCTACCCAAGGTCACATGGGTTCTAAGCAGCAGATAAGATTTGAAACTGGGTCCTGGGACTCCAAGTCCATCAGGCTTCTCACCATTCCCTGCTGCCTCCCCATCACTATTTGGTTCACATAAGAATAACAAGAAGATTCCCTCAAATAGAGATCTCTCTTAGGGGATTTCAAATCTGACTCAGTGTCTAAACACAATTCCATTTATTCAAAGCATTCCTGGAACACACCCATGATAGAAGTGTCTCCTTTGAGAAATGTACTCCCTACAGAGGAAGGGCCTTTTTTAAACTTATTCATGACATATCTTCTTGATCCATTTCTCCACAAAGGAAGCCAGTGATTTAATACCTTCTGCCCATCTACAAGTGCTTTAGCCCTCTCAGAACCTTATCATCTTCCCATCCCTCTCCTCCACACTTACAAGCAAGTCGTCTTAAATTATATGGGGCTCAAATCAAATAAGACACAGCCTATCTCTGTCTATGAGACTGAGAAAACTCCTTTAATGTCAATCCACGAAATAAATTTCTAGGGACCCCACTGAGATGCCAAGAATTAAACATTAGGGTTTTATTGTGTGACAATACTGGCCAGGGGCATGGCAGTGATAGAGAGCTTGAGGATTCCACAAATGCCTTCTGGAGTAACCATTCCAAACTCAAGGAGACCTAGAGATGTAGAGATGAAACCCAGCCCATGCCTTCTAATGGAGGGTTATTCTATTCAATAACATAGGCCACACAACAGCAAGCACCAATGTCATATATTATTTTATTATTTGTATTTCTTTGTCTTCTATGGCAAGTGAAAAAATAATTTAAACCAATTATATATACAGTGTTTGGTTAATGACCCAAGAACCATCAGAAAGACCAGAGCCCCTCAACCCCTTTCTAGCAAGGAACAGTTAAGTTTATCATCTATGCAAAACTCCACCTAAATGTAAAAAGACTTTCTTTATTACAAGCTGTCACATTATGGGGATGGGAAGAGAGTCAAGGTTGGTGGGAGGCTGGGAGGAGTGTATGCAGAAGAGGGGGATCACAGGGTCCTGGGCCCTGGAGAGTCCCCAGGTATGACGAAGGAAAACGGATGGATTCAGGTAATCTGGAGGGGAGTTTCCAGCATCTCCATGAGAAAGGTATCAATGGGTGTGTCTCCAATGAGCTTGAAGAAGAAGAGGTGCTCAAGACATTTCAAGCCAATGGACCGGAGAGCTGGGAGTCGAAGCAGGAGCTTGGCAAACCTGGAAAACAATATTAAAAATGGGTGAAAGTGATGCTAGTGGGGTAGATTTTAGTTAGAAACAAAGAAGAACTATTGGGGTAAAAGAAAGCCCTAATTGCCTCTGACCTTCATAGTCCCTTCAATCAACAAGGATTTGTTGTTAGCCACCTACAGTTATGTGGTACAGTGGCTAGACCTCCAGGCCTGGAATCAAGGGGACCTGAGTTCAAATGTAGCCTGAGACACTTAACTAGCTGTATCACCTTGAGCAAGTCACTGAACCTGTTTGCCACAGTTTCCTCATCTACAAAATCAGGATAATAATAGCACTTAACTTCCAGGGTTGTTATGAAGATCAAATAAGTTAACTATTGTGATTGTCTGGCACATAGTAAGTGATATGTAAATATTAGTTATTATTACTAAGTTTATGCTAAGCCTAGCTGGGGAAGGGACAGGGGAAAGAGACACAGAAGGAATCCTAATAGCAGCTGCCAGTCATATAGGGTTTTAAGGTTTATAAGGCACTCTACATATGTCACTTCCTAACAATTCTGTGAGTTAGGTGCTTTTATTATCCTCGGTTTATAGATGAGGAACCTGAGGCAGACAGCAGTTAAGGTACTTGCTTAGGATGTGTCCAAGGCTAGATCTGAATTTAGGTCTTCCAGACTCTGAGGTCCAGCATTCTTTTCATTACACCAGCTATTTGCCTCAAGAAAGAAAGTATTATTCCTTTCCACAAAAAGGTTCTATACTGTAGTATAGTCGAGAAACCAGACATACATAGATATGTACACCCATACAAAAGTTAGATATGGGGTGTCCCTAAAGTCTGAACACGTAGGAAATCTTATTAACTATGCATATTTTCAAGAAATGAAATAAATGAAACTTTCAACATTTTATTTAATTAGAATAAACTTTGACCATGATAATTTCGTATGGAATTAAAGCTTTCATTAGTTATTGGGGACTATTTTCCTTATTAATGAGATTACTTTAATTAATTAATGAGATTTCCTGTGTCTCCTATGTCTTCCTATGAAATCTCATTTATTCTAATTAAATAAAATGTTGCTGAAAATTTCATTAATTTCATTTCTTGAAATTATGCATAGTTAATGAGATTTCCTATGTGTCTAGACTTTAGAGACACCCTTTATATATATATACACATATATATACACATATATATATACATATATATAGTATATATGTGCACAAACACATCCACATAGATGCACCTGAAATAATGCCAGAAACTTCCCAGACATTTTCAACCATGTCACCTGCATTCTCTTCATAAGCCTCCCACCAGAATTCAGACCATGCACTGGAAGCCTGGGCTATGAAAGCCTTATCCTGTTCAGAACCAGGTCGTCCCTTCTTTCCCAGCCATTTCCAACCATGTCATCCCATCTATCCCAACCATCCCACAACAAACTCTCCTAATTTTCCCTTTATATATTGCCTTCCTCACTAAAATTAGAATGTGAGCCCTTTGAAAGCAAAGCCTTGCTTGGTTGTATGGGTGTCTGCAATATTTTAGCACAAGGCCTGATGCCTGGTAAACACTTAAGAGCTCATGAGAGCCCAAGCTACTTCCCCACCTCAGTCCCAGAGTCCTTCTCACCCCAGCAATACCGCTACCCTTGTACCTCCCTCCTCCCACTGGTGAGTTCCTATCTAGAAACTCCATTAGAGAAAGTGCCCCTGCCAGTCATACTCACTTCTAACCTGGCTCAGCTCCAGATTCTCTAGACGTCTTTCTCCACCATGCCCATAGGCAGGTACCTTCCCCTTCACCAATTCTTTGTGTTGTTAGAATAAAACTCTTTGAAGGCAAAGATTGGTTTTCCTTTATGTTTATATTTGCATTCATACAGTTCTTAATATCGTACCTGGTGGTTATTAAATGCTGTATCTATCTATCTAGCATCTCTCTACCAATCTTCCCATCTCTATTGCATTCCTTCATTTACTCATTCAGAAACTAGACCTGTATTTCCATCAGTACAGGCAGTTCCCAATGAGGAGTTCCTTCTGCCAATGCTGATCTTCACCTGTTTGGAAACCTATACTTGGCCTGGGGCACTGAAAGATCAGTGATCTGCCTGGGTTTGCCCGTTAGTATGTGGCAAAGGAAAGTGTTATTTTAAATTAATGGAGCAATTAGCGTCTCAAATGGACCTCCAGAGCACGCAACTGGGGTCTCTATCGGAGAGTTAGAAGGAAGCAGATTTCTATTCTATATAAGGAAACACTTCTTCACAATTAGAGCTGTCCAGAAATGGAATGGCAACTCTCAAGGAGATAGTGGGTTCCCCATTACTAAAAGTATTCAAAATAAAGACTGGATAACAGCCTACCAGGATATAGTGGAAGATATTCATTCATGGGTCAGGGGTTTGGCATCAAACTAATTTGAAACAGGGGCCATTAAATAACACGTAAAATCCCTGTGGCCTGAATATTAATTTATACAACCACAAATGAATATTAATTGTCTGGTATTTTTATTCATTTTGTTAAATATTTCCCAGTTACATTTTAATTGGGTTCAGGTTGCATTCTGGGAGTGTTGGGGGTTATATGTTCAATACTCCCAGACTGGATGACCTCTGAGGTCCTTTCTTACTCTGAAATTCTACAATGCTAATCCCGAGAACCAGATTTTTTGTCTAAGAGGTGATTGTTGTTTGGTCGTTTGCAATTGTATCTGACTCTTTGTGACCCCATTTAGGGTTTTCTTGGCAAAGCTGCTGGAGTGGTTTGCCTTTTCCTTCTTCAGCTCATTTTGCAGATGAGGAAACTGAGGCAAACAAGGTTAAGTGACTTGCCCAGGGTCACAAAGTTAGTAACTGTCTGAGGCCAGATTTAAACTCATGAAGGAGAAGGAAGGAGTCTTCCTGACTCCAGGCTCAGTGCTCTATCCACTGAACCACCTAGCTGCCTTTAGAGGTGTACATAAGCCCAATTAAGGATCACAGGGTCACAGATTTGGAGCCGGAAAGTACTCTGAAAGCCTAGCCATCAAGTTCAACCCTTTCATTCTGAAGAGGAGGATACTAGGAAGATAGGGTTTAAGTGACTTGCTCAAGGTCATTCAGCAAGTGTTTTAGGATTTGAATTCAAGTGTTTGTGATTTCCAAGCCCAACATTCTATTCACTCTGCCACCTAGTGGCTGTAGATGAAAGTACAGACTCAGGATCATCCTTTTAGAGCTAAAAGAAATTTCAAAGGTCAAAGGAGTTGAAAAGACTTAAAGCTGAAAGATTCTTTAGCATCAGCCTGGTTCAACCTCCCTGATTTACAAGTTGGGAAACTGAGGTTCATAAAAGTCAAGTAACTCAAGGTCACAAGGACAGTAAGTGGTAGAGCCTGCATCATCTCATCCCATCTCCTCAGCAAAAGTAAAGCAGACTATAGATGATGTATAAGCAGAAACAAAATTGTCTTCCCTGATCTGTTCCTAGGAGACAATTTAGGCCAAAAAAAGTTTGGAAATATATTGAGGAGAAATGTTAAACTCGAGATTAAGACTGAAGAACAAACATCTGCCTTCTTTTCCTCCTCCTCCCCCTCTTTCTCCCCCTTTCTCTTCCTCCTCCTTTTCCTCCTCCCCTTTCCCTTTTTCCTCCCCCTCCTTCTCTTCCTTCTTCCTCTTCCTCTTCCTCTCCTTCTTAAGGGAAGGAAGGTAATTGATATCACATTCTCCACTAATCTGCCAACTCCTTCTCTTTGAGTTTTTGTCAGTCCACAAATATTTGGTCAGATCCAAATACATGCAAAGTAGTTTGCTAATTGACGTGAGGAATATCAAATAAAAATGACAGAGTTTATGCACTCCAGGACAGGACATTAATATCTAAAAGTTTTTTTTAAACAATATGCCATGTCACAAGGCAGCTCACGATTAACAAATAAGTGTGACGGCAAGAAGGTTTCATGGAAATTTTGGCCATGAGTTGAGTCTCGAGGGATACATAGGGTTTGAGAAGGCAGAGATCAGGAAAAGGGTTCCAAGGAAGAATGGAATGAGAAAAGCAGGAGGCAGGAAATGAGGAAAGGATGACAACAGCAAAAGTAGTTTAGCTAGGATCATGGGTTCCGTTGGGTAAGCAATATCTGTATGAACAGTAGTTTAAGGCATCAACCCTGTTAGACCATAATAGGGATATCAGTGATGGTAGCTAATGCTTATGTCACCTATTATGAAGAAGCTGTGTGGGGAGAGTGGAGAGAGGGCTGGCTTCTGAGTCAGGAGAGTCCAGGTTCAAGTCTTCTATCAGCAGACACAAACCAGTTGTAGGACCATGGACAATATCTCTGTTCCCCAGGCAACTCTCTAAGATTACAAGTTATAATCGATATCAGGGGAGGGAGTCCCACATCACGAATTCTCTATACCTTTGAAATCACAGGTCTAGGTGGAGTTTTCATATCCATAGTTTCTTCTATTTCAAATACTGATAACAAGTGAAAAATCAAACCATCAGGGAGAGGACATTGATGTACACAGTACATGGCTCCTCTAGAAGACTGCTTCCCCTATCCAAGAATCCCACCCCATCTTTATCAAGGATTTCCCATATGGGTCACCTTGACCCAGCCCCTCCCCCCTCTATTACATTCCCCTTCCAAAACAAGGAGGAAACTTCTGGGAACACAGCTCTTTGGGCAGAGCTGCCACCTCATGTCCAGATGTTGACTCACCTGCCAGGCTGATCAGGGTATTTCTGCTTAGTGTATGCTTCAAGGGTAGCATAAACCTTCTCTCGGAGGGCCTCCACTTCAGAAGGATTGGACAAGCCCTTAGCATCTGAAAAAGACCAACTCAGGTTGTGTTCCTGGGTAGAAATAGGAGACTAGAACAGCTGACTATTCATACTGACTTCCCAGAGGGACAGGGAGGAAACCGTGACCTAAGTTTCAGGACCTTCACACCCCCTTTTCTTTAACTAGTAAACTCTCCTTTACTGCCAGGTCCCTACCTAACAATCTGGTGCTGAGACATTAAGGCATGTTAATGTGTTCATGTGTTACCCTCTCATATGTGAGGTTTTTATGTGTATATATATATGTATATATATATTATTTTTTAAAGCAATTGGGGTTAAGTAACTTGCTCAAGGTTACACGGCCAGTTATTTCTGGGTGTGGTACTAAGTACCAGAGCCTGGATTCAATCCCAGGTCATCACGCCTCTGGGGCCGGTGTTCTTATTCGCTGTGCTACCTGGCCACCCCATGAGGTTTATATTTTAACAATGGTTTTCTAGAAACAATTCCTTAACCTAAAGGGATGAATATCTTCTGTGTCCCTAGATGGGGCAATGGGTAGAGCACTGAGCCTGGGATCAGGAAGACCTGTGTTTGAATTTGGCCTCAGACAATTTGTAGCTGTGTGACCCTGGGTGAGTCAATTGCCTCCTGTCTCCTTTAAGTTCCTCATCTGTAAAATGGGAATAATAATAGCAACCCATGGTTGTTATCAGGGGCAAGCTGAGCATTGTAAAATACTTAGCACGGTCCCTAGCACCTAGCACGCACTTAACAAATGATGGTTTCCTTCCTTCCTTCCTTCCTCGTGAATTTCCCAGAAACAAAGTCCACAGGTTGAGAAGATGAGAGCCTTATTTGGAGTAGGCAGAGATGGGAGGGAAGAGGTGTCAGGCTTTCCCCATACCCTTCAAATTATACCAGCTGCATGGCTCTCTATCTGAACAGGACTCACACAATTGCTGTAATCCTTAGGAAGCAATGAAACAGCCACTGAATGGTCCACTGCTGACCCTGCACCATTAATTTAATGCTGTTGTTTCAGTCATTTCAGTCATGTTCAACCTTCCCTGACCCCATTTGGGGTTTTCTTGGCAAAGATACTGAAGATATTTGCCATTTCCTTCTCCAGTTGAGTTTACAGATAAGGAAACTGAGTCAAACAGAGTGAAGTGTCTTGCCCAGGGTCACACAGCTTGTCTGAGACCAGATTTGAATTTAGGAAAATGAGTCTTCCCAATTCCAAGTCAAGAGCTCTACCCACTGGGCCACCTAGTTAACCATAACTAAAACTAGCTAATTCTATAGCTAGAATACTCTTCCACCAAAGGCCTTCCCAGTCACCTCACTGAATCATGGAGATCACCCTGAGCTCTCAAAGCTGTGCCAGGGACAAGGAGCTTGGGCATCTTCTTCAAATTCAGTTCCATCAACTGACTGATTCTGGAATCCAAAGACCAATCAATAAACAAACATTTAATAAGTACCTACTGAGTGGCAGTCACTGTTTGAAGTAATGGGGATGCAAAGACAAAGAATGAAAACAATCTCTACTTGCAGTGGGCTCTTACAGGATGTTCCAAGACACCATCTCGAGTTATCTGCACCAAAACTTTTGGGACATCCTATATGTTTTCAGATAGAACTGTATGTATCTAGGTATCTATGTATGTACTACATACATGTGTTTATATGTATAACATGTAGTACAACTACAAAGTGCTTTGGGAGGAAGGGCCCTAACAGTTTGTGGTAGGGGGAGGTCAGCAAAGGCTTCATGGAGAGGGTATTTCAATGTTTGTTGATCGAATATAAAATGCTTTGTAAACTCTAAAGCACTTGACATATGTAGTAGTATTGCTGTTATCATTATCATTATTTAGCAATAGCCCCTCTTCTTATCAAAATAACTTCATGAGGGCATGGAGCATGTAATTCTTAATCTGTAACACCCCCACCCCCAATTTAGGACTGCATTCTGCATACAGCAGGTTGACTTGTCAAAAAAATTGACCCAGAGGACTGAGTCAAATAGCGTTCTGGGAGTCCATAAAAATCAATAATAACAGTAGCCAGAGTTTACGTAATACATTAAGGTTTGCAAAGTACTTAATACACACACACACACAGACAGAGAGAGACAGAGAGAGTTATCTCATTTATTCCTCACAACAGCTCTGTGAGGTAGGTGCTATTATTATTTCCATTCTATAGAAGGGAAAATTAAGCCTGAGAGAGATGACAGGTGGAATGATTTACCAAGGGTCACCTAACTGAATAAGAACTGAGGCAGGATTGGAACTCAGGTCTCCCTGACCCCAAGTCCATGGCCCTATGCACTGGCTGCCTCAGCGGACCTTAGTGCAGTGGACTTACCTGGGTTAAACAGCACAATGGCCCGCAGGCAGCCTAACTCCGATTTGTCCATTTGCATGTCTTTCATTTTAGAAACCAGCTCAGTGAGAACTCTGTTCACAGGAAGCAAGAAGAGGTCATCAGCAAGTGAGAAAATGCCAGGCATAGAGCCAAGCTACAGAACCAGGGCAGAGAAATCTGGGAGTGTAGACTTGGGGGAGTGATTCTGAAGAGAACAGCTTTGGCTTTCCCCGGTTTTTCTTCGTGGGATGCTTTCTTACTAACCTTGAAGGCTCCAGAGGTCAGGGGCCGAGTCTTAATCACTTTGTGTATCTCTCCTCCAATGAAGCCAATGCAACAAAATTTCACTTTGTTCCTTCCCAAAAGGAGCTAACATAACCGAGGGTTTTATTTTGTTTTTGTTTGCATAGCAGATTTTTGGTTTTTTAACAAACTATATTTCACCTGTGGAAGAATTTCTTCCACCAAAGCAAATCAACTACTCATCTGAAATGGAATTCTGAGAAGTTGGATGCTGTTGTTAGTAATCCTTTATTGTCAAAGCAAGACTTGAACCAAGGCCTTCCTGAATCCTCAGCTAGCCCATTACCCACTATGCCACAGTATCTCTCTGCAAATCTACATAGTAGATATTCATACAGATTGATTGAAGGGTACTGTATTAAAATCAGAGTTGGGAAAAAGGGCAGACCCTAGGTTCTAATCACAGCTCTGGAATGAACTCTTTGTGTGAATCTGGAAAAGTCACTTGCTCTCTCAATTTCCTCATCTATCAGATGAAAGGGTTGGATTTGATGACCCCTAGGGTCTGAGAAAGCTCTAAGATTCTAGAATTTTATCCCATGGGAGAAAGAGACATCATACCTAGGCAGGTAAATGTGTCTTCAAGTTATGACATGAAGATGGAGGCCATAGTCAGGACCATAGAAAAAGATGGAGGGCATCCACTCCCTCCACCCACCTAAGTCACCAATCTCCACACTAATTGCATTTGCTCCCTTTAAAATAGTAGTTTATCTCTAATAAACTACTAATATCTCTAATATTAGTATTAGATATCTCTAATAGACTACTAAATTAGTATTTTATCTCATACATGAATACAGTTGATCTCTCCATATAAATTAATGTGAATATGCACACATATACATATGTGTGTATACATATATACACATATATGTATATATGTATATATATATTTGTTGTTCATTTGTTTTGGTCACATCCAACTCTACATGACCCCATTTGGGGTCTTCTTGGCAAAGATACTAGAGTGATTTGCCATTTCCTTCTCTGGCTCATTTTACAGATGAGGAAACTGAGGCAAACAGGGTTAAATGACTTACCCAAGGACACATAGTTAGTCTGAGGTCTGATATAAACTCAGATCTTCCCAACTCCAAGCCTGGTTCTCTATCTACTGCACTATCTAGTTGCCTATAGTTATGTATGCAGTGTACTTATACATATATACATATGCATGCATGTGTATTTATGTATACATTGGTATATACAATATGTGTTCACAAGCACATGTATTTGCATGTACATGTATGCACATATAATTAATTGTAAACACGTATACACATTAGAGATATCTATGCATACATATACACATAGACTTGTTTTCTTTCTCGTCATCTGAGGCACAAAAAGCAAACTGGAGATTCTTTACTCATGCATAAAGCATCCTCTGCCAGGCTTAGAGCTGCCAGGCCCTACCCAGAGCACAAACTCTAAGCCAGGGATTCAGGAGGAGAAAGGAAAGCACCTGTCAAAGATGGAGCCAACCCCGGCGCTGTGAGCACTGCTTCGGTGAACGTGCAGACCCGTGGCAAGGAGGATCCCATCTTGTACAGACACCGAGCGATGGGAAAAGGAGGCAATCAGCAATTCATTCCAGCCTGAGGGAACAAGAAAGGAGATGAAGGTGGTGGATGGAAGCAGACCCCTTTAACCCAGAAATAATCCCAACGACAACATGACACATATTTACACGTTACATATCTTTAACTTTGTCAGAGTCTTTTTGTAATCGTGGTATCATTTGAAGCTAACAGCTTTGTGATAAAGGATTTACCAAACCCATTTGACAGATGGAGAAACTGAAATACAAAGAGATTTTTAAAATCCACTTAAGTTCATGCAGTTAATTCATGGAAGAGTTGAAAATAGATACTAGTGTACCCTTTTGTATGCTATGGTGACTTTCCAGTACTTACCAGTATGGTGGCCAGGGGGTGAAGAACATGTCTTCTGAGAAAATTAATCTATAGATATATAGATCTGTCTATTTGAATATGTAGAGAAAGAGAGAGAAACAGAGCAGCAGAAACAAGAGAGAAACAAAGATAGAGACAGACAGAGACAGAGAGAATCTACTATTTGAAAGCACTTTGCTAAGAATGGAGGGGAACACAAAGAAATATAAGATGTTCCTTCCCTCAAAAAGGTCATAATCTAATTCCATATCTTTGGCACCCCCAATAACACTTCCCATAATGCTTAGCACATGGTTGTTTACCCACCCACATCATCCATCTATGTTAATCTTTCTTAATTTAGCTATTGGATGATGATTACACAACTAATTTCCTTAAAATTAATTTATTCCCAATTCAAATACTGGTTGCATAGTACAATACTGGACACTGTTCAGGATACAAAGAACGATGTGATCTCCAATTTTTTTTTGGAGTCTGTAGTCTAAGAGAGGTTCCTAGTTCATACCCAGGTACCCCCTCCTGGCTCAACAGATAGAGTGCTGGGCCTGGAGTCAGGAAGATCGGAGTTCAAATCTGACTTCAGATGCTTACCATGTGATCATGGGCAAGTCACAACCTCTATTTGCCTTAATCCATTGGAAAGGACAAAGCATTCTGGTATCTTTGCCAAGAAAACCCCATGGATCGTATGGTCCTTGGGGCCATAAAGAGTTGGATATGACTGAATGACTGAACAACAAATAGTCTAGCAGGAACAAATAAAAGTGTTATCTAAAAAAAATCAAAGAAACAAAGGATATTCCTGGACTAAATGGTGTTCAAGGTTTAGAAATAAGAGATGAAAAACATTGTCATCCTCCTACAGTGGATGTATTCAGAGAGGAAAGCAACAAGAAATACTTTGCCATATTACTTTTTTTTAAAGCAATTGGGGTTAAGTAACTTTCTCACGGTTACATGGCCAGTTATTTCTGGGTGTGGTGCTAAGTATCTGAGCCTGGATTTGATCCCAGGTCATCCTGACGCTGGGGCCGGTGCTCTTACTTGCTGAGCCACCTGGCTGCCCCTAAGCAATTGGGGTTAAGTAACTTGCTCAAGGTTACACGACCAGGTGTTTCTGGGTGGGTGCTAAGTGTCTGAGACCAGATTCAATCCCCCAGGTCATCCCGACTCTGGGGCCGGTGCTCTTACTCACTCTGCTACCTGGCTGCCCCAAGCCATATTACTTTTTAAAAATAAATGTACAGGGGGTGGCTAGGTGGTGCAATTAATAGAGCACTGGCCCTGGAGTCAGGAGGACCTGAGTTCAAAGCTGTCCTCAGACACTTGACACATTTACTAACCATGTGACCTTGGGCAAGTCACAACCC
This sequence comes from Petaurus breviceps papuanus, assembly GCF_028583685.1. Taxonomy (NCBI): domain Eukaryota; kingdom Metazoa; phylum Chordata; class Mammalia; order Diprotodontia; family Petauridae; genus Petaurus; species Petaurus breviceps. The sequence continues at coordinate 18,137,992 of NW_027185876.1, forward strand.
CAATTGCCCTCCAAAAAGCAAAAAAAAAAAATGTACATATTTTAATGGCATAATTTTTTCTCTTTTCATAGTATAGATGTGTGTATGTAAGTATATTCCTTCTACGATAAATTGTCACACCCACTGCAGTGAAAGTTTAAAGACTCCAATAGGCCCCCAAAATAGGAGAAACATTTCAAACACAAGGAAACACATTTTCAAAATTTAACTAGGATTTAAAATACCTTGTCATGGCTCATCAGTTGTACCTGAGAGTTAGAATCCTATACAAATGCCATTGCCTTCCTTTATCTCATCTGCACAATGGGAATCCCAATGGTGTTTTAAGATTTTGGACTTCCATGAGGCTAATTCCTCATTTTATCCCCAGTAATTAATTCTTATAGTCTTGGAAAGTCATACAAAATCTTATACTGTTGTTGGATAAGAGGAGTTATCCTGCTTCTTTTAAAACATGTTTAAAAAAAAACGTGTTTAAATCACAGAATATTAGTCTTAGAGCTGGAAGGAACTTTAAAAGATATTAAATCCAATCCCATAATTTTATAGATGAGGTAACTGAGGCCAAGGGAGGCTATGGGATTTGTCCAAGCTCACATAGCTCAAAGACAGAGCCAAGGCAAAAATTCAGAGAAAGCATAAAATCTTTTATTGCATAAATAAGACAAAGATAAAATTCCAAGTCATCCATGACCCAGTGATATAGCAAAACTCAAATGTCGATAGTTGGTTACTAACAGATTCTTTCCTGGGAGATAGTTTTCTATTTGGGGAGGAAAGAGAATAGGTACTTGAGGAAAAGGGCTAAAAAGAAAAGTCTGGAGGTAGCAATGGGAAAATTCGTGTGCTTCATAATTTGACCTGGAACTAGGTCTAGGTCCTTTTCTATGATTGGAAAATATGTCCTTTGTCATCTTAGTGACTAGAACATTGAAGTAGCTGTTCAAGACTTCTTTGCCTGAGCAAAATTAGATTCTATTCACAGACATGCTTCTTCCTTTTTATCACAGAGGTGGTTTTATAGCCATCAAGAATCCTTTGATTAAAAAGAAAAATGCCAGAGCCCAAATGGTATACAGACAGCTGAACTCTCTCAACACTCCCCTCCAAACAACTTTGAAATGACTCCTAAAGTTAAATTTTGGATCAGCAGAGCCAACAAAGGTTCAGAAAGACACATTTTTTTCCAGCCTATGACAACCTAGGAGATTGGCAGGAGAGATCTGTGACACAAGTTGATCAGAGTCAACCCAGAGCACAGCAGCAGCATATAAGTAAATGAATATTGAAAAAGAAAATTATCAGACTTTCTTGTGATTTCAGAACACCTGCACAGATGTGACTGAGAAGCAAAGAAGTATGGTTTTGTTGGTTTCTAAAAACAAGCCCAACAAACTGGACTTTAAGCATGAGCACAAAGAATTAAAACAACGGGGAGTAATCAAAAGCAAAAGGAATAATAAACTCTAGAAAATCAGCCATTTTTTCTCTTTAGTGTTATCTCACTGGTGGGACTACTGGGGTCCTGAGATCTCTGACATAGGAAAACCTAAGAGAAGAGGAAAGTCCTCCAGAAATTCTGGCTGTCACTGATTTAATGGCAGATTCATCACTGCCCAAACCTTCCATATCCTCTATGCCTAAGACCTCAAGTCACTTATAGGAAAGCTTGATATACATTTCTCTAAAGATGAATACAACATAAAGATACAGAGAGAGAGAGAGAGAAGGAAAGATTACCACCACCACCACCACCACCCAGAATAACAAATCACCATGGCTGCTTTATTCTTCCCAAAAGAGGTCTTACCTGGTTCTCTTCAAGAAATAATAACAACAATGGCAACAACAGCACAATGAGCACTAGAAAGGGCCAACCTATGAAACACCAGCCCAGAACCTCTATCTCTCCTTTAATTTATTTCTGCAGAAAACCTCAGAGTGGGGGCAGCTAGGTGGCACAGTGAATAGAGCACTGACCCTGGAATCAGGAGGACCTGAGTTCAAATTTGAACTCAGACACCTGACACACCTTGGGACAATCACTTTACCCCAATTTCTCTGCCTTACCCCCTCCAAAAAAGACCAAAAAAAGAAAAGAAAACCTCAGAGTGAAAGAGAAGTCAATGCAATGATCAATGCTTTTGCCCACAGCTGCTGTTTGTTGACCCCACAGTTCGGAAGACCTTCTTCCTGAGTGTGGTCACTTACGGACTGTTTCCACTAATCTAAGTCCCTTCTGTATTCTCTTTAGCTATTAGGAGAACTGAAGGGATCATAGATTGTTTACAATTTTTTTTCCTTCCCTCCCTCCTCTCCTTCAAACACACACACACACACACACACACACACACACACACACACAC
>NW_027185876.1:18140457-18153908 GCF_028583685.1 Petaurus breviceps papuanus
CACACACACACACACACACACACACACACACACACACACGTTTCTATGATGCTTCTAGAGGTATCCTTTCTATTTGTTCCTGCCAAAAGAAAACTATACAGAAAAATTAAAGACAGTTTCCACTAGCTGAGATTTTTTTCTAAAAATGAGAAGCCTTTACTAAGCATGTATCAAACTAGGCAACTATCCTGTCCCCCAGTGCCCAGTGAAATCATAGTATTAAAGCATATCTTCCTTTGGAGGTCAAGAGCCCTAGCTCCCCAGCATTACCAGCTCCACACCTATTGAGTCTCAAAAGAGGAAAACATGAATTTCTTATGAACTTTAAATATCTTTATACTGATTTGCCCAGTGCCTAATATGTATTAAGTGCTACTTGATTCACTGATATACAATGTTCTTCGTTACAGGAAGGAATTCAATGTAAAGATCTCTTGTCAAACTATTCTTCAATGAGCTGCCAAATCGATATTCCTAGAACAGATGTAATAATGTCACACTTTTCCCCTGCAAATACACATACACACAATATTTAATAGTTCTCTATTGCCTCTATGATAAAATGCCAAATCTTTAGCCTGGCACTTAATATACTTCACAACCTGACTCCTCCTACTCCTTTGTCTTAGTCCATATTATTTACCTTCACACATGCTCTGTCCCTGCCAAGTGGCTTGCTAGCTGTTCCCAGTAGGTGACATTCATCTCCTGTCATTATGCCTTGCCACCTGTGGTCACCCATGTCTTGATGGCACTCCCTCTCTCCTCTGACTCAATCTCTAGATTCTTCCAAAGCACAGCTAGCATGCCACCTAACATGCAGTCTTTCCTCATTGATCTCTGGACCCTGGGCTTTGCATTTACTTCCTTATGTACATCATGTCCCTTGGTCCAATACCTGGAACATAATAAGACTCTAGATATTAAATTGAATCCTAGACCATGTCCAAGGACGTTTAGTTACTCAATATTAGTTCAGATTTCTATAACCCTTTAGAGTTTATAAAGCACTTTGTTCACAACTCTGTGAGGTAGAGAACAAGAATTGTGATTCCCATTTTACAAATGAGGAAATTGAGATTCAGGGAAGCCATTGGCAATTAGTGCTAGAATCAGGACTTCAACTCAGCATCCAATAGTGCTGAAGTGTAAAAAGAGTCTCCATATAAAGTGGTCCCAGAATGGTATATAGTTTTAGTAAATATTTTATATCATCATTACAATTATCAGTAGTAATGAATAACAAAGTTCTTTACAGATATTATCTCATTTTATATTCATGTCAACCATGGGAGATAGTTGCTATAACAATTTTATGATAAGGAAATTGGAGCAGGATCACACAGCTAGTAAATGTTGGAGGTCAGTTTTGAACTCAGCATTTCCTGACTCCAGGTCCGATGCACTATGCACTGTGCCAACTAGCTGCTATATAGTATAACAGATCCAGAACAATTTCAAAATGGCAACTCAAGTGAACAGAAAAGAAGAGACCCACAGCCCCTTTACCTGCCCGAAGAAGAATGACTTGGTCTTCCAAGGTGAGGTCAGAGAAGTGTGGGATGCGTTTGGCCCATTCAACGAGAGTAAAGAGCTGCTTATCAGCAGCATGGCATATATTGGTGACAGGATCATTTGTCTAAAGAAAGAACAAATAGGGAGATGTAAGCATAGAAAACGAGACTGGGAGTTTCACACTTTGGACTTAGGTCAAGTGGCCACCCGAGACCTTCATACATGGCCACTTACTGAGTTCTCCATGTTTGTATCTCCATAGGATTCAGTCTTTGGTTCAACCGCAAGTTCTGCTTCTAGGATCCTCTCCACGGGCATGTCTTCATGGCCACTGCTGGTGGACTCCACTTCATTCTCAGCCCTCTCCCGGCTTCTCTGTCTCTCCTCTTGAACAGCTGGAACAGAGCAGGGCATACAGGCATTACCCACGCCCCTTCCCCACAAACAGGCACATACATGCTACTCTTATTTTAAGGAAAAATGATTCTTCTGGCTCTTTTACATTCTCATTGCTCTGTGGAGAGAGGCCTAAGGTTCTCTGAGTCCTCCTCAATCCTCTTCAAAATCTTAGAATATGTTTTATTCATATTGAAAGGTGTAAATCGGGGTGGTTAGGTGGCACAGTGAATAGAGCACCGGCCCTGGTGTTCAAATCCGGCCTCAGACACTTAACACAAAACTAGCTATGTGATCGTGGACAAGTCATTTAAACCCAATTTCCCTACTTTTCCCTCTCCAACAAAAAATGTGTAAATCATACTTTTCCAAGAAAAGCATGAACTTGAATTTCAGAATATACTTTTCTATTTCAAAAGATCTGTGATTTCATTGGCTTGGGTGCTGCTTGCACTAATCACAAACACTTTCCAGCACTGTTTTCTGTTCCTACTACCTCTAACAGTAAGAAATTGGCATCCATTTCCAGCCTTCCTGATGGATAGAAGAGGACCTGATGTCAGCACCATACTGAAGGCTGGTCTTCTCAAGGAAGAGGAATAGAAGGGCCTATTGGATTCTTCCTTTATTTTCTAGTGATCAGATATAGGTTAGATTCGATGAGGAATATCATAATCGTTATCATCTCATTATATAGCCCTTTTTTGAAGGTAGTTAGGTGAATAAGTAGACAGAACACTGAGCCCAGAGTCAGGAAGATCTAGAGTCACAAGCAACCTTGGGCAACTTATTTAACCTCTGCCTGCCTCAACAGTAAAATGAGGACAATAAGAGGGAGGGAAGGGAATAAATATTCATATAGTAACTACTATGTGTCAGGCACTGCACTAAATTATTTAATATATTCCACTTCCCAAGTTTATTGAGAGAATAAAATTGGATAATATTTGCAATATGCTTAGCACTTTACCCAGCACATGGCAGCTTGTTTCCATCCTTAAAGTTTCCAAAGATCTTTATACATGCTATCTCATTTGAGCATCCCAAGAACTCTGGGAGGTAAATATTATTATCCCCATTTTACAGATGAAACTGAGACTGAGAGAGGTTAAATGACTGACTAGGGTTGCAAAGCTAATAAAGTGTCTGAATCACAATTGGAACTCAGATCTTCCCGACTCCAAGAACTAACATTTTATCCACTGGGACCCCTAGCTAAGGTTTTTTTTTTAATTCAATTTTTAATTTATTAATTTGTTTGTTTCCTTTTAGTTTACAGGATTCAATTCCGCAATTCCTTGAATTTCACATTTTGTCCCCCTCCTTCCCCTCCCCCCCCCATGGCATCTTATAATCAAGTACAGGATCTGTAAATACTTTCACATTATAGAATGGTCAGGTTATAAGGATGGATTGTACCAGCTGGAATGAAAAATAGTAAAGAGGACTGTCAAGATCTAAAGAGCTGACTTTTACCCCTGGCATTTCCCAATCCAAATGGGAAAGTAGACAGTGCCTCTGAAACATCCTTAGTCATCAAAGTCTTTTCAAAAGAGTTGATATTCTCTTCTTGTGAGAGGGGGAAAAGCATAACTTTAGGAGCTTTTGGAAGCAGTAACCTAGATGTCCACAAGATGAGGCTGTTTCTCCAAGAAAGTATTGCTGTTTGCTTTAGGTATTTCTGTGTGTAAGGTTTCTTACGTGCACGACTCTGTGTGTCTCTATGTGTACATGCCCCTCTGTCTTAACCAAACTATATCACTTGGTCTCTCTGTCTTATTTGTTCTTTCTCTTTTCTTAACCCCTTACTACTGATCCTTTTAGTGACTGTATAGAAGTTAAGCACTCGTGTTGCAAAATATTGAATGAGTTTGATGTTGGAAAGGAAAAGGGAAGGGGGAGGGAAGAGAGGAGAGAGAGGAGAGGGGAGGAGAGAAGAGGGGAGGGGAGGGAAGGGGAGGGAAGAAGAGAGGAGGAGAGAAGAAGAGGGGAGCAAGAGTGGGGGCGAGGTACTTCTGATGAATTTAAACCCATCTCCACTCATGGTTCTCTCTTTACTAGCACAGATTAATACTTCAGCATGTATCCATCCTTCATATGTGGAGGAACCATAATTTTTATGCCTTCTTTTGCTACTGTTCTTGCATTAATGTTCTTGCAGTCAGGAAACTATGCCCAGAAAAGTTAAATGATGAGCTTCTCCCCACTTTTGAGAAGTTATTATTACTTGTGGATTTTGTTTGCCCCTTGAATTGGGAAGATTGATTAAGTCTAATTCTGGCTGTGCAATTTAAAAAAAAGATTTTTAAAAAGTTTGGGAGTAGGTCTCAAGAAGACTAACCCAAATAATGGAAGAGATGGGAAATTAGTCCTATGAAGACACATCTGGGGAGTTGGGATTTTTATCCTGGAAAAGCTAAGAATAGCATCTCCTCTTTCCTTTGTCTTATCTATGGGTTTTCTTGCATCAGAGCCTTAAGGAATGTTTCCTTCTTCCTATATTTATTTTCAATAGTAAGTAAAATAACAGTTAAATACAATTAATATGATACTTTAAGGTTTGTAAATATATATGTATATATATATATATATATATATATATATATATATATGTAAAACCGTGTGTGTGTGTGTGTGCTGCTGTTTAGTCATTTCAGTCATATCCAACCCTTCATGATCACATCTGAGGTTTTCTTAGCAAAGATACTGAAGTGGTTTGCCATTTCCTTCTCCAGCTCATTTTACAGATGAGGAACTGAGGCAAACAGGGTTAAATGACTTGCCCGGGGTCACACAGCTAGTAAGTGTCTGAGGCCAAATTTGAACGTAGATCTTCCTAACTTCAAGTCCAATACTCTCTCTACTATGCCACCTAGCTAACCTTAGTGTATATGTGTATATGTATATACGTATGCATACATATGAGTATATATAAACATACATACATATATGTATTGTGTGTATTTGTATATATGTCTATGTATGTGTGTGTCTCAGCATTCAAATTCTGATTCTGACACCTTCTAGCTCTTTGACTATGGATCATGGACCACTGAACCTTTCCTAACCTCAGTATCCTCATCTTTAAAATAGTGAAAATTCTAACACCTACTTCATAGGGTTTTTTGAAAGAATAAATGAGATTTTATACATGCATATGTAAAATGTACATATACACATGCAATGCATATGTACACATAAAATATACATGTATATACATTTAAATGTAAATCTATACATGTAACTTATGTAGTCATAAATTTAAGTGCCTACATAAATGTGCACCTGCATGTGTGATGTATATGTATACATAAATGTACATATACATATGTAAAATCTCATTTAATCTTCCCAACAACCCTATGAGGTAGGTGTTAGAATTTTCACCTTTTAAAGATGAGGATAAAGACTTTAGGAAAGGTTTAGTGGTCTATGGTCCATAGTCAAAGAGCTAGAAGATGTCAGAATCAAATTTGAATGCTGAGACACATACATATCTAGACATATATACAAATACATACACAATACATGTATGTATTATATATACTCATATATGCATGCAGTCAAAGAGCTAGTACGTGTCAGAATCAGGATTTGAAACTAATTCTTTAAGTCAGGTCAACAAGCATTTGTAATGCATCTACTGTGTGCCAGGAACTGGTTCTTCCAGCACCCTGGGAGCAGAGTTCTGGGCTAATCATTGAAAGAGCTGCAATATTGAAATAGTTTATGATCCCTTTCATCATTGAATGAATCTCCCTTGTTCAGCATCTACAAACCAGCCTACCCCTTATAACAACAGCATAAGTTGAGCAACGAAGAGATATTTCTTTCCCTGCTGAATTCCCAAAAATTGCATTCCCCACACAAATACTTGAATTACTCTCTATTCTAATTTGTCTATGAGAGTTCAATAATGTCTTTCAAAGAAGTAGGAGCTCTTTCTGGTTCTTTTTCCCCTCTGATTCCCTAGAAACTAGCTATACATGATACTTTCTTTTTACTACCCAGTGATAGTGGTTGGGTCTCTTAGCATTCAATAATTCAGTTAAACCAAGTGGACCACAAATCGAATCCCCATCTTCCCAGTCATCTAGGCTTCAAACCATGGAGTCAGTTTAGACACTTTCCTTTCCCTTACCCTAGGCATCCTATCAGCTGACAAGTCCTATCCATTCTACTTCCATAATACTTCTCTCTTTGTTACCCAGTCACCATTCATATCTGTTCCCTTCTCTCCATTTACATACATACCACTTTAATTCATGCTCTGATCAACTCTTGCCCAGACTACTGCAATAGCTTCCTGGCTGGTCTTCCTGCCTCAAGTCTCTCCCTACACCAATCCTTCTTTCAGAAAGCTGCCAAAGTGATTTTCCTTAAGTGAAGATCTGGCCATATCGTTCCTCTACTCAGTAAATTCCAATAGTTCCTTATTAGCATTAGCATAAAATCCACATTTCTCCACCTGTTAAGGCTCTCCACTTTTTGATTCCTCTTCCTTTCCAGCATTATGTCACGTTATTCCTCTTCGTGAAATTTATATTCTGTCCCCTGACCTTGGAATTCTCCCAACTACTTGCTACCTCCCTTGCCCGAATGCATATTCTCTCCAATTCTGCTTTATCTTCCTTACCAGAATTCCTGTTTTCTTCTAATATTCAGCACAGGAGCTTTTTCCTCTATGAAGCTTTAGCTATCTTCAAGATTGTTAGCATCTTCTCTTTCCTCCTATTACCTTGTATCTACTAAACAATAGACATGTTGCATCTACCTACTCCACCATCAATAGAATGTAAGCACCCTGAGGGCAAGAACAGTTTTAGTTTTGTCTTTATGCTTTACATATTATAAGCACTTAATAATGTTCTTTTTACATTATTGCCTTTTCTTATTATTTCCTTTCTTCCTCCTTCTCCCTGTGTCTACTGGTCATACCTTGGGATATTGCTTAATTCCATTGGTTGATTTCAGTAGGGTTGATGGCCTTGCTCTATAGCTCATACGTGCTGAATGTGAGAAAAGTATAAGCTCAGCTTCTCAGTAAGATAATCTGTCCTTACCTTCCCTCTTCATACCCATGACAAGGCACTTCTGATAGCGGCAGTATTGGCAGCGGTTCCGTTGGCGCTTATCAATGAGGCAGTCCTTGTTATCTCGGCATGTGTAGATGAGGTCTTTCCTTATGGTCCTCTTGAAGAACCCTTTACAACCTTCACAGCTGTATACCCCATAGTGCTTGCCTGATCCAAAGAGGAGAAAGTTTAGAGATTAAATTGAACTTTGCATTTTAAAATGTCTCCCTTAGGCTTCTTCTAGCATGGCTGGAGATTTTGACTGGACATGATGAATCAATCAATCAATCGATCAATCAATCAATATTTATTAACAGTCTACTATATGCCAGGCACTGTGCTAAGAGTTAAATCAAGAACAAGGAAATGGATAGCAGTTGATAAAGAAAGCTAGTTATAAGGTTGACCTCAGAAAACAAAGTAAATAATGCAGGGTCAAAGTTTGTGATGATCTTTGTTTATGTAAGTCACAGGAAAGGATAATAAACAGATACATTAATCAGGATTGTGTTTATATTTTTTCATCAAAGTTAATCACATTTTTTTAAAACAATTGGGGTTAAGTAACTTGCTCAAGGTTACACGGCCAGTTATTTCTGGGTGTGGTGCTAAGTATCTGAGCCAGGATTCAATCCCCCAGGTCATCCCAACACTGGGGCTGGTGCTCTTACTCGCTGTGCTGCCTGGCCACCCCAAAGTTAATCACATTTTAAGTAAAATATTTCCCTTTTTTAAATATGGAAATGAAAGTGTTCAAATATACCTTTATCTTGTATTTCACGGACACTAAAGGACCTAGTTTTGACCAATTCCATCCCATTAAACTAACAAATGATTATATTTCACTATAAAAATATAAAGAGAGCCCCAGTTTATGAATCTTCTGTTTTCAGTCTCATATGCAGTGATGCCATAATTCTTCCCTGTTGTTAACAAGGCCAGTGTTGGATATTTAAACCATAGCATTGTGTTCCATCTGTAGATATGACATATGTGTCTGAGGGACACTGTTCTGCTTGATCCTGGATAATCCTCCCATCACATGGCTAGTTCTATAATAAGCTTGTTTTCAGTGCCCCTCACCAAATATACAATATGGTCAATTCCTAATTATTTATAGAAGTGGATTGGGATCAACAAGTATTTCATAAGTAGTTGTCACATGCCAAAAGTAATAAGTTGGATAATGTAAAACAGAAGATAACCATAATGCACCTGTGTATGGCTCTGAATAATGTGCTATATGGCTTAGTTTACTATACATCTATCCATCTAATCCTGGATTTTTAGACTATGATTAAAATGAGCTTAAAGCCCCTCAGCATGCACTTGCTGACAAACCAGTGTTGGTGGCCTGATATCATGGTGGGTGATAACGGTAAGCCATCCTAAGAATAAATATTGGCAAGAGATATCTACCACATGGATAAACCCCATACAGTTAGCTGTACATTTCCTGACCAAAGAAGAATAATAAACAAGTAGTTTTATCTTTTGGGGAAGGATTTTGCAAATTCCAAGAATGCAAAATTTAATGTTATTAGCCTCAGCACTATTTCTCTTAAAGAGATATGGACATTCATGAGTACCTATATGCCATGGCTCAATGAACCCCCCAGAGTTTCCATTAAAGTAATATAGAATGTCCTCAGTCTGCAATTCAAAGTCCATGATTGGGAAAAATTCCAACCCAGTGACTGGGTCTGAATGCTTTTGGTAGGAATGTTTTGATAGCAAGACCATGTAAGCTAAGGGAGGATAGGTTCATTGGACCCCCTGAAGCCACTCCCAAAAAAGACATTTCACAAGTACTTGAGTGATGGTCAGATAAGGGAGCTTTCAGAAGGGGGGCTATGAGAAAGTTATAAAAAATGTTCCTTCTCAAAGTTAGAGAATTCTTTGAAGCCTAATATTATTACCCCATATTTTACCCCACCTCTACAACCCAAAACTAAAGTCTAGAAGAGAATAATTTAGGCAATGGGGGAATAGAAATACAGAATGTGGGATAGGTAGGAATGTTCATTTAATCCCTGAAAACCCTAGGTTGGTTCCCTTGCAGGCCAAGCAAGGTTTCTAATTTCTATTACAAGAGTAACTTATAATACAATATTTGTTCCCAAAAGTTATCATGTAAATTTCATTACTTCAAATGGAATTATATTATAAACAAACTAGGAAAGCTTATTATTTAAAGGGAGGTTGTGGTCAGTCATTCTATAACATATATATTTCAATAATCACTATCTCTATAGAGTATAGTTCTAATGCTTCGTCTTGGCATAACAGTGACCTTAAGAGCTAGCAGGCTTGTACCACAATGGAAAAGCTTTGAGAATAGTCTGAACAAGAGACTAAGTCTGCTTCCTGAGGATCAGCCCAGTTAAGTACAGACTTATCATCAGGAGCTGGGCATTTGGTGATGAATTCTTTGTCTGTGGCAACCTTAGAAATAAATAAAAATAGAACGTGGCCCTTGATCTGTCCTACCCTCTTCTGCTTTTGTTGTTAGTGGGGCAGACAGGAAGAAAAGGCAACAATGTGTGCTGAGGATCACACAGTTTTATCTATCAAATTTAACTTGTCCAATGGTCAATGAATTATTGGACCATACTGCTATGTGAGATGACTCCATGTGATGAATTTCTGGTAAGAAATGGACAATTGTTACACAAAATGGGCAGGCATAAATGGCTTCTGTCATTGGAGGGGATATCCAGGTCAAAAAGATCCCAATGATCACAATTCTATTAGAGAAAAGTATTCTCAGTAAGCCTCACTTCATTTATTTGTGGAGTTTTTTTTCTGAGTTAAATCCTTTATTTCAGAAGCATCCTAAAGACAATGAAGAAGTAAATGATGAATGCAGGTAAACTGAGAGAATTTATAACCCTAAAATAGGTTAATGCAAGTCATTGCATGACACACAGGATGTATCTTGCTAGAAATGGAGTAAGGGTCCTAAATAAGGAGGCAGCTAGTTGTAGTGGATAGAGTGATGGACAGGAGTCAGGAAGGCAAATTCAAATCCTTCCTTAAATGCTTAGTATTCAAGTAACTTGGTTTCATTCTGAGTCAGGTTCCTCATTTGTCAAATGGTTGTTGTTCAGTCATTTTGGTCATGTGTGATTCTTTGTGATCCTGTTTGGGGTTTTCTTGGCAAAGATACTAGAGTGGCTTGCTATTTCCTTCTCCAGTTCATTTTACAGATAGGGAAACTGAGGCAAACAGGGTTAAGTGACTTGCCCAAAGCCACACAGCTAGTGTCTGAGGCAAATTTGAGGGATATGTGGATTAGATTGGGAAGGTAGGGGGAGAGGGTAGGTAGGGATTCTTGGAGGGGTGGTTGGGATAGGGAATGAGAAGGTAGGAAGAGAAGATAATATCACAGGGATAGGGTAAAAAGAAAATCTGAGAAAAAAATAGTGAGTAAAAATAAGATGGAGAGATATTCACAAATAGCAATTATAATTTTGAATGTTAATGGGACATTTATAACAGCTCTCTTTGTGGTGGCAAAGAACTGGAAATTGCAGGGATCCCCATCAATTGGGGAATGGCTGAAAAAGTTGTGGTTTATGGTTGTGATGGAATATTACTGTGCTATAAAAAATGATGAGCTCGATGATCTTAGAACGACATGGAAAGACTTGCATGAAATGGTGTAGAGCAAAATGAGGAGAACCAAGAGAATATTGTATACAGTAATAGCAATATTGTTTTAGGAACAACTTTGAGCAACTAAGTCATTTTGACTATTATAAATACACAAATTAAAAATAAAGGACATGGGCAGCTAGGTGGTGCAGTGAATAGTGCACTGGTCCTGGAGTCAGGAGGACCTGAGTTCAAATCCGGCCTCAGACACTTAACACAAAAACTAGCCATGTGACCTTGGGCAAGTCACTTAACCCCAACTGCCCTCCAAAAATAAAAAAATAAAAATGAAGGACATAAGAGGAAAGATGCATATGCATCCAGAGAAAGAACTGATAGATAGAAGCATGTGTAGAATAATTTTACATACATATATCTAGTTGTGTCTAATGGTAGCTATCTCTAGGGCAGGGTGGAAGAGGAAGGAAGAAAAAAGGGGGGAAAATAAATTTGCATTTATTTATTTATAAGTACATATTTCCAGTTGCAGGATTTTATTAAAGAGAGCCATACCACCTACTGACCATCTTATAATTATAGGGTAATGTGTGCCTCACTTCAATGCTTTACCAAACTTCACCTACATCTGTTATAGTTCAGTCTGCTGGTTGTAACTGCTAAGAGAAAGCATGTATATATTATTACCAAAGTGCCAAATGTTGGGATCTGCTACTGGCTTGTTATTTTCAACGCTAATCAACTCAGATGGTCAAAAAGCAAACCATAAGATCACAGATTTTATGCTAGAAGGGACCTGAGGAGTCATCTAACCATAGAAGCTAAGGTCACAGAAGAGCTCAATGAATTGCCCAAGTTCTCACAGGTAGTAAGTGGTAGAAGCAGGATTAGTATCCAGATGTTCTCACTCCACTTATACCATTGTACCACTTTGATCCTAACTTCACTTATGATAGAAGGGCACTCCCTTTCCCCTTCATTGCAATCTTGGCATACTGTCTAGGGTAAACCAAAGTCTTAGAGGGGCCATTTCTACTTCTCTAGCTTCCAAAAGTTGTAAGTATCCCACACCTCACATAGGTCAGCTCCACCCCAAATTCTAATTAGTTATCCAAATGTCTTCCTAGAATCTTCTATGGATTAGTATGCATCTGTGGTTAGCCATTATGGGCTGTATTAGCTATACAGAATCTAAAGCAAAGATTTGTTGGTGGGGAAATGGAAAGTGGGGAGAGTTTGGGATGGTCAAGCTGATCAGGGACAAAAGTCTTGCTTCTTGAGTCAGGTCCTACATGTTAGAGTCTGGCTATGTTACACACAAATATGTACATATACACACATGTGTGTATACATGTATATGTATATAAATGAGCCACTATAACTAACTGACACCTAAGAGAGTATTCAGGTTAAGGCTTACATCTGATGATCCATCTCTGCAGATGGCACAGATGTGCTTGGCAATATGTGCATATACATATGAATGTGTGCATATATACATGTATATATGTATGTGTATGTCTCTCTGTGTGTATGTATATATGTACATACTTATAGATATATACATCAAAATTTCCTAGAGGGTTTAGAAATTCTCTGGAGGATTCAGTTTCATTCTAGCCATAGACTTAAAGAATTTACAGAGTGAGAACAATATAATAAATAATCTTCTGGATTAGGTAAAGTTGTCAAAGCAACAATGACAAAGTAGGAACTCTTAATCTGAAATATTTCCTCCTCCATGAGTGTTTCATTTTGTACTTTGAGGTAGTGGTCTATATACTTTAGCAGTGAAATTAACCTGCCAAGAGACCAAACGGATCGGTTGGACTACACTAAGCTAGCCAAGGAATATCCAAAAGGTTAGGATTCTAAGTACAATTTCCAGAGATAACAGATCTGTTGACTCTCTCCCTCCTTTATTAACCAAAGTATTATTTTCCCAAGCTCCTAGGATTTCTAGTTGGCATCTAAAGTATTTTAACTTGCAAATTTCTTTAGAAAAGATTATTAGGAATAAGAAGAATCCATTCACTTCTTTATGATCAATGGAGTTATTACTTTCAAATCAAGGGAGTAAAAAAAGCTACCAAGAGGCTAAAATTCAGTGGCATGAATTTTAAGGTCTGGGCTTACAAGTCAACATTTCCAGAAGGATCTTCTTGCACCTTTTAGTTAGCTGCAAAATAACTGGGCCTCCAGGAGCATAGCAGTCCACTCCCACACCTCCATTTTCTTGGCTTCCTCCCATGAAAGCACCACAACTCAATGACAGCTAGGAAAGTATTCAGGTCAAGGCTCATACCTGATGATCTGTCTCCGCAGATGGCACAGATATGTTTGGCAAGGGAGCCCGGGCTAGTGGATGGATAAGTCATGGTCCCCATCCCTTGAAGCCCTGGCAAGGGCTTGATGTCATCTGAGCTTCTGACATTGTTCACAACATTGAGCTGTGGGAGAAGAAAGAACAAAGCATAAGGCTATATTATTCAGAGTCTGGATCTTTTAAGGACAAAATGTCAATATCCAAGGGAAAACCATTTTTGGTTTAGGAAGCTATTTTTACCTGATGGTCTTTTGATGTTGCCTGTGTACAATTCAGTTTTAAGATGGCAAGAAATTGATATCACAGAAGTTAAAGCAACTACAGTAATGAAAGCCAACTCCTCCCCAAGTCTGACACTCTTTCTAATTCATCATCATCAACAACCACAACAATAACAGTAATAACAATGAAAACAACATGCATTTATTGAGAACTTATTATAAGAGGAAAGGAACTGCCAGTCATACAAGTAGGAAAGAAGGAAGGAAGGAAGGAAGGAAGGAAGGAAGGAAGGAAGGAAGGAA
>NW_027185876.1:18153918-18190132 GCF_028583685.1 Petaurus breviceps papuanus
AGGAAGGAAGGAAGGAAGGAAGGAAGGAAGGAAGGAAGGAAGGAAGGGAAGGAGGGAGGGAGGGAGGGAAGGAGAAAGAGAGAGAGGGAGAGAGGGAGGAAGAAAGGAAGGTGAGAGAAGAAAGAAAACAAGTGTTCATTAAATACCTGCTGTGTGCCAGGTATCATGCTAAAGGTTTTACAATATTATCACAAAACTCCTGGATGCAGGTGCTTTTACTATCCTTATTTTCAGTTGAGGAAACTGAGGCAGTTGCCCAGAGTCACACAACTAATAATTGTCTGAGGTCAAATTTGAGTTCAGGTCTCCCTGACTCCAAGCCCAGATCTCTATGCACTGCACCACCCAGCTTCAAGGAGTTAATTGAAAAGGCCTCCTGGAGAAGATAAGATTGAACAGAGTCTTGAAGGAAACCAGGGGAGCCATGAGGCAGAGATGAGAAGGGAGAACATTCCGTGCATGGGGGACTCTCATGGAAAAGGTGTGGGAACCAGAAGATGAAGTGTTGTGTGCAAGCAACGGTAAGACATTCAGAATCACCAGATCATAGATTATATGGAGAGGAAGACAGGGTAAAAAGACTGGAAAGGGAGGATGGGCCCAGGTTACAAAGGGATTTAAAAGACAAATGGGATTTTATATTTGACAGTTTTTCTCTTGAGCCAGAAATCCTTCTTGAGCCTTTGGGCCTATAATGACTGTCCATCATGCATTGCACAGTAGAGGCTTGACCCTAGCACTAAAGTCTAGAGCAGCACTTCTTAAACTGTAGTTGTGAAAAATTTGGCAACAGTTTAAAAGGTTTCTGAATGCACAACCACCAAAACACTTCAAAATCAAACATGCGATGAATCCGAGGTGTTTCTGGCAGCGCTTTCCCATGTAGCATCATGAAACTTCACTGTAGTCTTGGTTCTGAAGACAAAGCATGTTCACTTTGCACTGTGCATGCTCTCAGGCCACAAAACACCAACAATCACAGTCAAAATTCGAAAATGAGTCATGAGTGGAAAAAGTTGAAGAAACCCTGGGTCTAGAGAAATGTTGTGGTAAAAACACAAGAGCCCTTTTAGAGTAGAAAGTTCAGTTTCCAATTTTAGTCCCAACCCTGCCATCTAACCTTGTTACTATTTGATTGTAGGAGAATTATTTCTCCTCTCTGGGCCCTGGTTCTGTTAAATGATGGAGTTTGACTAGATGCCCCCTAAGATCCTCTCTATCATAATAGTCAATGAATCTAAAAGCAAATAATCAAAGCCAAATAGAAACAAGTTTAAATTTTTACCATGTTTTAGCATTACAACATCCTTTACATGTTTTTCTTCTTTGATTCCCATGACTTAGCAAAGTTATGATTTCCTTTTTACAGATAAGGAACTGAGCCTGAAAGTAGCTTTGTAAACTTGCCTAGTCATAGAGCTGGTCAATGGAGGAGCTGGGCCTAGCATTCAGGTACCCCAATACCGATTCTAATGCCCTTGCTATCACACCACACTGCCTCTTACACCTTAATAAAGCTACCAGGATATAGTGTTACCATGGGGCAAAAAACAAAAAGTCAAAATTCTCAAGATCCCTTCTTGGGCCTTCTACAAGCTCAGGAGTGGGTCATTTTGCCTCAGGGTTTTTCTTTTTCTGCTCCTGATCCTCCAGTCTCTTCCATTTCCACTTTAGTAGCCTTCTCACCCTGTAGATGCCTCTGTTCCTTAGCCCCCTCTTATGATTGATGAGTCCCTGCTTGGAAGCTCCATTCAAGGGAGCACTTCAAGGTCACCAGTGCTCAGGTCTCTCCTAGCTCTGCTCTTAACTCTCCAGAATTTTGTACTTGTCTCTCTTTCTAGCTTTCCAGTTCCTTTTTCTATATCATCTTTCCCCATTAGAATATAAGGTCCTTGAAGATAGGGATTCTCTTTTTCTTTTTGCTTATATTTGTATTCTCAGAATTTAGCACAATGTCTGTCTGGCACATAAGTGCTTAATAAATGCTGTCTTTCTACTTACTTACCTATCTTTTCAATAGGATAATAAATTTCCTCTCATAGGCCTATCTTTTCATAGAATTCTGGGATCTCATACTTAGAATAGACCTTTGTGGCCATCTTGTCCATCCAGTATCTGAGCAAGAATCCCTGCTATAACTGAATCAAGTGGTCATCCAGCTTTTGCCTAGAGATCTCTAGTTAAGGGAAACCCATTACCTCCTGAAGTAATGAGTCCCATTTCTAAAGCCTGAAGATTGATTTGAAACCAAAAGGATCCTCAGAGGCCATTTCGTTTAGTCCAACTCTCTAATTTTACAAAGGATGAAACTGAAGCACAGGGCACTTAAGAGAATTGTCTAATGCCCTACATAATAAAGTGGTACAGTTGAACTTGAACATTAATTCCTTTGACATTAGATCTTATTCTCTTTTCTCCTTGACCACATGGCCTATCTTTTAAATAGCTCAAGATTGGGGAAGCTAGGTGGCACAGTGAATAGAGCACCAGTCCTGGAGTCAGGAGAACCCAAGTTCAAATCAGACCTCAGGCACCTAACACTTACTAGCCATGTGACTTTGGGCAAGTCACTTAATCCCAATTGCCCAGCCTTTCCCTCTCTAAAAAATAAAAAATAAATAGCTCAAGATCTGGTAAGGGTCATTGGAATGTTGCTGATAGTTATTGTTGTTCAGTCTTTTTAGTCCTGTCTGACTCTTCATGACCCCATTTGGGGTTTTCTTGACAAGGATGCTCGAACAGTTTACCATTTTCTTCTCTAGCTCATTTTTATAGGTGAAGAACTAAGGTAAACAAGGTTAAGTGATTTGCCCAGGATCACACAGCTAGTAAGTGTCTGAGACCAGATTTAAACTCAGGAAGATGAGTCTTCCTGACTTCAGTCCTGGGACTTTATCCATTGTGCCAGCTAGTTGCCCTATGTTGTTGATAAATATGGGCTGGGAGACTAAAACATAGTCATTCAGGCAGTAGCATTGAGTAAGTATCCACTCTGTGCGACATTGACCAAGTATACACTCTCTGTGTATACTTATTGGCAGGTAGCTTGGCATAATAAAAGATGGTCTGGAAAGACTTGGATTTAAATCCTGATCCTAATACTGATCAGTTTTGTGACTCCTCATTTATGTCATTTAACCTCTGTAAACCTATTTCCTAACCTCATAGAGTAGTTGCAAGAAAAGTGTTTTATAAACTTTAAAGCACTATAGAAATATAAGCTATTATTACCATAACAGAATTAACATGATGGCTACATTACCATTATTATCATATATTACATTTAGATAGTATTTAAGATTTGTAAAATGTTTTATAGATAGTATTTCATTTAATCTTCTCAATAACTCTGTGAAAGGGATAGTCTTATTGATCAAATTTTTCTGTTGAGAAGACTGAACCTCAAAGAGTTTGAGTGACTTGCCCAAGGTCACACATCTACCGGTAGTAAATGACTGAAACAGAATTTGAACCCTGACCTTCCTGACACCAAGTCCTAAATTACCTATTACATAAAGAAAAAGACACATTTCTTGACTCTTCACAAATTTATAGTATCCCCAAGAATCTTAATACCTTTATTAATTAAAAATACTTATAAGTCTACCAAAGTTATAACTAATAATTTTTGACATTCAAGATTAGCAACACAAAAAGTTACCACAAGTCAACTTAATAATTCTTGATATGAAGGTAAAACAATAAATAATTCAAAGAAATTCATTTCAGTAGGAGGGAGAATTAGTTACTCTCCTAACTTCTTTGTTGCTGGTATGACTTAGGCATTCTATAAACATTTTTATTTAATTTATATTCTGAACTCAACAATCTCCCCCCACCAAAATCTCATGTATTAGATTTTTACATCCCCTAAATTTCAGTCCCCTGAGGCAGACTTCCAGTTGCCCTTCCTAGTCATTATACTGCAAGCTGAACTTTTCACTCATTTCATTCATATTTTAATGAGCTGAAAAGAATGCAACTCAAAGAATGTATAAATGCTCAAATGTTATAGAAAGTCAATAACAAAGAACTTAAATATCTTTAAAATATTTCATTTCAGGAACAAAAGTATAACTAACTTCATATTGTAGAAACTCTGAGTACTATATATTAGAGGTAATAAGGGTATCTAGTAACAGGTTCATTATAAGTATATGATTCCTATGAAAAATTAAAATTTACTCTGGTTATTGATTGTCCTTCATGTGTAATTATTATTTTATTCAATTAGTGGTTTGGATTCTGCGCACAATATATGGTAACAAATAATTTGCATCAGTCAGTGTATGGGTGCTTAAGGCAGTTTTTCTACTCCCCCCCCCCCCCCCGCCCTTTAAGGAAAGAACTTCAACTCTATGGTACATTTTTCTTTTTAAAAAATCAAACTCCCTAATTGGAGTCATTGAAATTCTCCAACTGTTCAAAAAAGTCAAATATTTTCTTGCCTACTCAAGACCTTTGGGGCAGAAAAAAAAATCAATAAAATGTAAGACATGACAGATCCGGAGACAGGTATCAGACAATTTAGTTCCTTCTCTAGAAATCAGTTCTTTTTTCATTCAGTTCACTCAACAAATATTTATTAGGCCCCAGATCATGGAATTTAGAAAGTACTAAAGATGCATGAAACCAGCCAATGAGTGGTTGGAGAAAAGAGAAAAGTATGAAACAGTGGAAAGGAGTGGAAGAGATAGAGTAAGGGGAGCCATTTGAGTCTGAGTTCTAGCTCCAATATTTAATGACATGTGTGACCCTGGAGAAGACTCTTTGCCTCTTAGGGTCTCAGTTTCCTTCTCTATAAAAGGAAAGGGTTAGGCTCAATGATTTCCAAGGTCCTTTCAGATCTCAATCGATTATCCTGAGTGTGACATAGCTCTGAATTTAGAACTTTTCAGCAAGACGGTTGTTGATTGAAAGCATTAGGGTTTGGTAGAAAGGTTTTAGTGAATGATGGCTACAACCTGGAAAAAAACTAACCTTAAAAATTCAGGAGTCCCCAAATATTTTGATGTAACAAAGAAGATTGAGAGTAATTGGGGGAAACCACAGAGGACCCCAAATTTGATGTTTAGCAGTCCCAGAAAATTAAGGAATTGTCACGGTGCCCATCGAGGCCAGTGTAATATTTGCTTCTACCAGAGATAATTGACAATTATTTGCCTATCAAATGTAAATTAATTTCCCTACTGAAGAAGATGAATGGGCTGATATCACCAGGATTAATCCAGAAAGAAGCTCTGGGTATTCTGAAAGACTAAGCAAGAGAGTAACAAACTCAAGGACACAGGTGGTGTTTTCGTAACTCTTGCCAACTAAAGATTTAGAAAATGAAGGAGAAAATGAGAAATGGAAAGTTGGCTAAGAAACAGGGAGTCTGGTAGGTAGCATTTGTTTTAGGATAAAAGGAGAGACAAACCAAAATGATGTGTCTTGGAAGTATACAGACTGCCAATCTAGATATAGAAAATGGATGGCAAATACAATTGGCACAGTGGTAGGATGCCTTGGGGTTAGGGAATTTGAACCATACAGACTCCTATTTACAGTTGAACTCCATTAAAAGAAAATCGTCTAACAAATCCTTAGCTTTCCTTTACTGATAAAGGTTAAACTTTCAGAAAGCAGAGAAGATGAGGTAAACTGTTATTTTGTATTAAAAGGAGGAAAGAGAATGAGAACTATTATTCTGGATAAAAAGGAAGAAATGGTTGGAAAGTTAAACCCATGGGAACTTCAAAATAATGGGATTATGTCATCTTAGATTTCTAGATAAAGAAAGGAATGTGAAACACAGTTTGACATATAGTCTAGACTTTAGAAGTTAAAAAGAATTCAGAGAAAAGACAGGTGTCATCCGTAAATTTAATAATAATACCATCCATTGTTTCATCCAATCACCAACAAAAGTGTTAAACTGCACATGTCAACCTTACATGGTTGAATAGAGGACTGCTGTACTTCAGGGGCATGATGGGTCCCAAGAAGAAGATATTAAAAAGGGGAAATGATCATATATAAGAGAGTATTCTCTCAAGAACAAAATTCTCATATTAAAATCACAAAAAATTACAATGAATATGGAGAGGAAAATGAGAAGCCATTGTCTCCAGAGAGAGCCAGTGGATGAGCTCAAGTTAAAAAGAATATTCAATTCAACAAATATTCATTAAGTGCCCACTATGTGAAGGCACAATTTCTACTGAATTGTCCGGGTCCTTCCTCTGAAGAGTTTTCCTCTTCCCTTCTTGGGCTGCTCTTGCAGTATTTTCCACAAACAATTTTTAGTTTAAGCCAGGATGAAGACATTCTCCTGGCCTGTGAGCATCACATCTGGATCTGCTATGACATGGCGACTGACTCCCAATTACTTCTAGGATCAAATACATATTTCTAATATAGAATACATATATGCACATATGCGCACATATGTCTGCATGTATATATACATATATGCATGTGCATGTATATGTGTGTGAATATACTCCTCCATTTGGCATATAAAATCTTGGTTTCTGCCTACCTTTCTGTCCTTGCTTTCTTGTCCTTAATATCATAACCCTTCATATACACTGGCCCAACCAAACTGGCCTTCTTCTTGAAACATAACAGTTGATGCTCCATCTTCTCCTCCATATACATGGTACTCCATATCCTCTTTCCCACAGGGTAAACATGGGACCAATAAAAACTGCTTTGAGAGATAGTGAGTTCCCATTAAGCAAAGGTTTGGGTGATTACTTGGTAGGGGTTTTGGAGAAAGGATTCATTTTCAGTTAGAAAACACTGGACAAGAGAATAAGAATCTGAAACCATATTTACCAGCTAAAAGTTTGGGCTAAATCCAACAAAATGAATTTTAATAAGGATAAATTTAAATTGTTAAAATTGGATTAAAAATCTGATGATGCAAAATGACTAATACGGAAGTGTTTTACATGATTGCACATGTATAACCTATATCAGATTGCTTGCCATTTCAAGGAGGGTGTAGGGGAGGGAGGGAGGGATCACATTTAGAACTCAAAACTTTTTTTAAATGTTAAAAAATCATTTTTACAGATAAGTGGGGGAAATGTTATTTAAACTAATTTTAAAAATCAAATAATGAGAAAACTAAGAGTACAGTGGATACAGAGCTGGACCTCAAATCAGGAAGACCTGATTTCAGATACTCCTTCAGACACTCAGTAGCTGTGTGACCCTGAACAAGTTGCTTAACCTCTATTTGTCTCAGTTTCTTTATTTATATAAAGGGGGTAGTAATAACACTTACCTCTCTGGGTTGTTGTGAGGATAAAATGAAATAACATTTGTAAGGTTCTTTGTAACCTCTAAAGTGCTATATAAAAGCTAGCTATTATTATCATCATGATATCTGAGATATCTTTTGACATTAATATTCCATAACTTGACACCCTGGAAGCTTTCTACAAGGCACTATAAATAAAACAAAATGGAAAAGAATCTGATCTTCAGCATTTTACCTTGGACTCAGAGCCTACACATAAAACAAAGGATTTGGAGATAATTTTTGCCCAAAACTCTCATTTTATAGATGAGAAAACTGAGGTTCAAAGATATGACAGAAATTACAGAATACCGTATAACTGGTCAGTGACAGATGTAAGACTAAAGGCCAAGTCCTCTTTATTTCAGGCTACAGATCCTTCCCTTATACCATGTTGCCTCACTATTCCATAAGAAATTTAATGGCGGAACTGTCAGGAAAATGCTCCTGCTATATTGAACTAAGACAAAGCCTTGGGAGTTCTCATTTAGTTTGGATTTTCTGAGAACTGACTCCAAATGCTTTCCCTTTTCCCTTCATTATCATCATGATTCAGTGATGGACTAATACTGTGTGCTCACCAAATGTATTGAGGCATAATGATCAAGAGGTATAAGGTTCAAGAAATATCTGAGATTGTGAATGTTGTCTTAATCATTCGAAATATACTTTTGAGAATGGATAAAGAAGTTTCTGTCAATCATAAATAAATATGGTATGGTTGTCTAACACCTTCCAGGGAAGTAAAAAACCTATTAACTTAATGGAACAATAATAATAACAATAACCACAACAGTAATATTATTTATACAGTGCTTTAAGGTTTGCAAAGAAAATTAAAAATATATTCTCCTTTTTATAGTTATAACATCCTAGGGAGGTAGATGCTGTTTATTATCCCTATTTTATAGACTAATAAAATGGCATAGTCAGAGGTTAGGTGAATTGTCCAGGGTCACATAAGTTAATATATTTAAGAGGTGGAATGTGAATCCAGTTTCTTTGATTCCAAATTCAACATTCTTTCTACTGTACCTAATCCATTGTATTTCTAGTTGAATTGAAGAGAGAGAATTTAGCTATCTACAAGCAACCCATGTCTTTTGAATCTTCAAAATTACCTTAGTTGGACAAAAAATCATGAGAAGAAGCCATCACTTTGTATTCTTGTGAGATTTTAGTGATGAATTGCTGTGTGTGTGTGTGTGTGTGTGTGTGTGTGTGTGTGTGGTGTGTATGGTGGAGTAGAGTAATGAACTCACATGAAATATCCAAAATTCCCCTCTAAATGACTTTAAAATATCACCTCCAATTAAATTCTGGTGGGGGGAGCACAAAAGATTGGGGTAAAAAATTTTACTGCCCAAGACAACTTAGAAGGTTGGCAGGAAATGTCTACCTTACCAGGCAACAAAACCAGAAGCAGACCCTGGAGGAGGCTGTGATAGCAGCAGTAGGTGTGGGAGCTTCAGCCCACAGATAATAAGGGTGTCATACAACTGGTCAGAAAGAGATTACAGAGGACCCTTTGCTGGTAATGGACTCAAAACCCTGTTAGATTGCCCATATACAGTTATAGGTCACAGTTCCAGAAGGACTAGTGTTTGTAGCCTCATGGGAATAAGGTGGCTTCTTGTGTGAAGACCAGAGCAGAGGCCAGGAAAGCAGTGGCTACAACTTTCCTAGATCATACTACCTTTGAAGGACCCAAAACTTACAAAACCCTAGTCCTAACTCTAAAAACAGCAGCATAAAAAAAACCTGGAACTTGGGATAGTACCTGCTCCACCCTGGAAACAGAGCCCAAATAAATGAAAAGTCAAGAAATAGTCTGGAAAATGAGCCAACAGTCAAAAAAGAACCTGACCATAAAAAGTTATTATTGTGACAGGGAAGATCAAGACAAAAACTCAGAAGAAGACAATGATGTCCAAACAACTACAAACAAAGCCTCAAAAAGAAAAAAAAATGTGAATTGGGCACAAACCCAACAAGAATTTCTGGAAGAGCTCAAAAAGGAATTTAAGAATTAAATAAGAGAAGGAAAATAATGAGGGTGATGCAAGAAAATTATGAAAAGAAAGTCAATAGTTTGGTAAAAGGGGGCACAAAAATACTTAAAAAAAACAACACCTTAAATACAGAAATGATCAAATAATGAGAGACACAAAAAATCCAAAAATCCAAGAGAAGAATTCCTTAAGTGGCAGAATTTGTCAAATGAAAAAAGAGGTGTAAAATATTACTGAAGAAAATAATTTCTGAAAAATTAGAATTGGACAAGTGAAAGTTAACTTTATGAGACATCAAGAAAAAATAAAATAAGGCTAAAAGAATGAAAAATAGAAGAAAATATGAAGTATCTTATTGGAAAAACAACTGATCTAGAAAATAGCTTGTGGAGAGGTGAATTAAGAATTATTGGACTACACAAAAGCCATAATCAAAAAAGAGCTCAGGTCTCATATTTCATGATATTATCAAGGAACTCTGCCCTGACATCCTAGAAACTAGGAGCAAAATAGACATTAAAAATAATCCACTGATCAGCTCCTGTAAGAGATCCCAAAACGACAACTCTCAGGAATACTATTGCCAAGTTGCAGAACTCCCAGGTTAAGGACAAAATATTGCAAGCAGTCAGAAAGAAACAATTAAAATATTGTGGAGCTATGGTCAGGATCACCCAAGTGGCTTCCACATTAAAGGAGTAGAGGGCTTGAAATATGATATTTCAGAGGCCAAAGGAGCTAGAATTACAACCAAGAAGAACCTATCCTGCAAAACTTGGTGTAGCAGCAAGCACCCCAGCATACTCAGGGTGGCTGCCAACACACGCTCTTAGATCTGCTTTTCTAAAGGAAAACAACTCAAAATGGGTTAACAATCTTGCTTTAATAAATCAACCATATCATTTACCTAGTTCAGGGGAAAACGTCAGCACCCCAAACTTCAGAGTATACAAAAGTTACAAGCAAACCGAAACATTTCAGCAGACAGGCCTCCAACTGTCCAACCATTACATCTATACCTCCTCAGTTACCAGAGAGGGAAGCATCAACATCTGGGTTTTTCAAAGCCAGGGGTCTCTCAACAGCTGCCCAGAATCTCATCTGGTCAAATTACACAACACTTCTCCAAGTAAGCCCCAAAACAAAGCCTCCCATCAGGATTTATATAGCCTTCTTGGGGTCAGAGACTGTAACAACCCTCTTGACCCACTGCCCAATCACAAAGTATCTCCTGAAAAACAAATCTCCTGCCACAGGCTCCAGGTGCACTTAAATCTATCGAATGGCCTAGGGGCAGGAAAGATCTTACACAATACAATCTTAGAAAGATGGCAACAACATAAATTTACATTCCCATTACATTTGGTATAATCCCTCAAAGGGGAAATGGACATTTAATGACTTTTAAGCATTCTTGATGAAAAAACCAGAGCTGAATAGAAATTTTTACTTTAAAATACAAACCTCAAGAGAGGCATAAAAAGGTAAACATGAAAGAGAAATCATAAGCGCTTCTATAAGGTTAAACAGTTTGCATTCCTATGTAGCAGGATGATACTTGCAATTCTTAAGAACTCTACCATTATTAGGGCAGTTAAAAGGAATATACATAAGACAGATGGGATGAAAGTAAGTTGATTATTTGGGGATGATTTTTTTTTAAATCAGAGTATGGGGTAAGAAAGTGAGAGGCACTGGGAAAAGGGGTAAGGGAAAGATAGAATGGGGTAAATCATCTCGTGTTAAGCCTAGATTTGTCACTTTACAATTTCCAAATCCCAAAACTCCTGGTTTTGCCCTTTAGGGTTGAACAGAATTAATTCTAATGTTTCTTTCATATGAGAGCTTTTCAAAATCTTTAATATGGCCATCCCCTTCTTTCAAATCTTCTCTATTCTAAATATCTCTAGTTCCTCCAACTGATACTTATGTGGCATAATCTCAAGATCCTTTACTGAATAAGTTGCTCTCCAGATATTTACTAGTTTATATTAGCATCTTTCCTAAACTATGGTATCCAGAACCAAACATGATATTCTGGATGGGAACTATGACTGAATCCAATGGTACTATTACCTCATTTTTCTTAGAAAGCTATTCCTATCTTGATGTAGTCAGAGATCATATTAGCTTTCTTTGGCTATATTATTATACTCATTCATATTAATCTTGTAGTCCACCAAAACCTCTAAATCTTTTTTTCAGAAAAATCATTTTCTAATTATTCCTCCCCATTTTGTACTTGTGAAGTTATTTTTCTGAACTATCATATTCCAGACCCTATTCTCCAAACCTTCTATTTTCCAGGCTAAACATCACTAGATTTTTCCACTAATGTTCACATGACATAATCTCACAGTTCTTCACCATCCCAGGTTGCCCTTCTCTGGATACCTTCCAGCTTATCAAAGTGCTTCCTAAAATATAGTCCTTAGAAACCTATATCCCAGGTGGTCTTGACAGGCAGAGTACAATGAGACTATCATCTCTCTCATTCTAGCCACTATATCTAAACTTGAATTAGCTTTTTTAGCAGTCATATTATCATGATAACTTATATTGATTTTGTAGTCTGCTAAATCTCCTTAATTTTTTTTCAGACAAACTGCTGTCTAACCATGCCTCCTCCATCTGGTACTCATGAAGCTGATTTTTTGAATCCAATTTTAGGAATTTACATTTATCCCATTAAAATTTATCTTATTGGATTTAGCCCAAACCTCTAGCCTGTCAAGATGCTTTTGGATTCTCATTCTGTCATCCAGTGTGTTAGCTATCCCTCTCAGCTTTGTTGCATCTGCAAATTTGATGAACATGCCATCTGTGCCTTTACTGAAGTCTCTGATAAAAGTGTTAAAGAACACTGAGGATATATCCCTAAGCTACTCCTTCAGGGATAGAGGTCCTACACCCAACCTGTTTCATTGCACAGATGAGAATAATTTATAATGAGCATGTTGATTTATTTAAATGCATGCTACTAAAGTAGTTTTCTTGAATGGTCTAAATCTTCCTTCCACAAATTGGTCAACACCATTAATTATTTACCAAACACTTTTGCTCATAGATGCTTGAGGGAGGAGGGGCACACTTCTTAGACTAGATATAGCTATAATGAGAGGGCTTCATCAATGCAAATTAAAAATTTGTGCAGTTATCTTTCAAATATGAGGCACTCAACCCCAATTATCAGCAGAGATACAAAGGACTGGAAGAGTAACCATTGAGTAGCTGGTAGCTCCACTAGTCATAGAAAGCTAAGCTTACAAGGTTAGCCTTCCAGCCAAGGGAGTTCCCATATCCAACAGAAAAGGTTCTGGAGTCATAAGACCTGGGTTTAATTCTTTTCTCAGAATTTCTTACCTGTGTGGCATTGAGCATGCTACTTCACCTCCACTTGCCTTAGTTTCCTAATCTTTAAAGTGATGGAGAGGACTAGATGGCCCTTTTAGTTCTAAAACTGCAATCTTGATCCTCTTTAAGACTAGTTGCTGATTCCTCTGTATTTCATACAGAGATGAGAGAACCCTCCCTCTCTTATTTAACTCCTGTTTATCCTGTATATAGCTTGTTTGTACATATTTGTTTGTTATCTCCCCCATGACATTGTGAGCTCCATCAGGACAGGAACTTATTTTTGCCTTTTTTTTTGTATCCCCAACACTTAGCACTGTCCCTGGCACAGTAGGTGCTTAGTAAATGCTTACTTTAAATGTTACTTTACATGTAAATGTTACTTCAAAAGCACTTGGTCCCTAACTCCCACGAACAGATTGACTTCTTTTTAGGCAAGTCATTTAACCAAGATTTTGTGAGGCTTTATAAATAGTAGCCTTGGGCTAGTTAGTTTAGGAAGTCTAAAAGAGTTTCTGGCCAGTGAGACAAGCTATCAATGTTCCTGAACCTATTCTATCCCCCACCAATTCTTCAATGACCAAAGTTGCCCTGAAAATTCCTTGATTATTTGGATCAGTCAACAACTGACATAATTAAAAAGGAAGAGGGGGTTCTACTTGATAGCTGATGATTTTGTCTCCAAATTAAATAAAAAAGTTTTGTTGGAGACTTGGTCTGAAAGTCAAAAGGAAGATTCAGGACCTTAGACAGGGACTGAACTTGGTCATTAACAATTCTAATACTTTCTGGACAATGGGTTAAGATTTGGCTTGCAACCAAGTTGCTCTAATAGAACAACTTATTAAGGGTCTTGGAAAGAAATTAAGGATAAATCCTTGAAAAAAAAAACTAGCCACATCTCTGCCAACATGAATTAAGTAGAATCTTTGCATTAAAAAATCAGTTTCAGAAACAGCCTGTCAGCACTTGAGTTGATAGTTCCAGATTGCCTTACCTTAATTATATCATTAGGAAACACACAGAAGAATTTATGCAACCAGTTTGGGTCTGTTCTCACCAATGGAAATGAGTTAGGTAGCTGTGATATTTACATGAAGGCCACTATTGAGCCAGCTGGTCCTCCTTGAGAGATGAGGAAACCATGAGACAAATGCATAGATAGGACCAATAGTAATGGGATTCCTATTCTGCCACCTCTTCTCACTAGGGATTAGGTTGGTCAGGCATCTATTCCTATCAATGGACCTCCAAGTTCTCAATCATCGAGTCCTTCTGTATTCTAGCAACATTGGACATTGGGGCCACTAGTGACTCTTTGGCCTTTGAGTTGGTTTAACAGATGGAATAAGAATTAGCCTTGCATATATGCCCTATGGCAAAAAACATAAATAATATTTTTCCCAACTAGACAGACTAGGAAGTCATCCGGAAGATATTTCCACCATAATCTCTTGTTACCAGTGGGGTTGGGATAGAGAGATGGTCAATGATGAATGATCCACAGATTGCTTGGAATATATAGGAGATCACTTTCTACTTGGTTCACCATGCCCAGCACTTGAGAGGTATGGTCCATAGGTTAGGGAGTTATCTTCCATCATCAATTGGACCAGTGCTGTCCAGAAACTATCAGAATTTCTTAGAGGTGTTCAGTGAATAGGAAATTGAGACTTCGCTGCTTAGTCAACTCAATTAAATTAGAGTAAACAGGCTCAGAATTTCTAGGAAATGGGGGTGTAGTAAACAAAGTGTGTACTAGAGGCTTTGGTCCTAGTGGCACAGTTGTAACACTGAGCATACCATCCTTACCTATAAAATGAGAGGATTGGATTAATGGATCTCATAAGTAGATATTTTAGCTTGTTGTGTTATATTTTCACAAAATGGCCATCTCAACTTCCATGTCACTCCACAGAAGCATTGGTAGCTTTTTATGAAATTAAACAACTAGGGAACAAATCTATATAGCAAGTAGAGAGATCCTAACATGATTATCATTATTGAATGCCACCTTCTACCATAGGAGAATTTATAAGAGCAGGGGTTAGGAAATTCCCCAGTTTCCCCAAATTTGGACCTGAAATAGACATAGAATATAATATATATTTGCCAAGTGAATGAATGGAAAACTGCATTTCACACATGGCTTAGATAATCTGAGTAACTTGAGAATATTTAAATACTGTAGTGCATGTGTCATGACAAGAGTGGATGAAGGATATAACCTAGACCTTGTAATAGTAATGGAATTTGAAGATCCCCTTGCACTAGCAAGCTAACAGGTATTTAGCACTTAGTTCCAAGTTAATGATTGTGTCAAATATTAAGACTCAGAACTTGGGAATCCCATGGTGGGATGGACTTGTTGACATCAACAGGAAAGGGCAGAACAGGGAGGAGCTAATCCCATAAATAAGGAAAAGCCAATTCTGAGAGAGGTGAGAACTTCTGGGATTGAGCTTCTGAAGGCTGGGCTGCTACTGCTGGAGAGAGAGAAGAGAACTGGGGACTGAACTGAGAATTGAGAAGAACTGAGAAACAAGAAGAGAGGAGAACTGGGAGGAAGTATGGCTGTGGTGCCAGTACATTGTCTGTTTTGATGTTACTTTGTCAGATTCATCTGCTGTTAGAGGATGGTGCTGTTGTCACAAAAGCCCTGGGACCTTGCTTCTGGTTCAGAAGCCCTGAAAGAGGATTTTCTTGTTGTATGTTTACAGAAATCCTGGATGAGGGTCTTGGTGACAATTTCAGAGGTCCTGGGACTATACTGATAATTTGTATTGATTCCTCACACCTTGCTGTTGGGTCTATGTTGATTTCACAGGCAGAAAGTGAATTGATGAGGGCACCAGCAATGTTTATTAATGTTATTGTGGCTTTGTTAAGCTTTGTCTTCCCAGGAACAGATACTGTGAAGGACTTGAGGTCGACCAGACACTGTGAACTTCAGTGTGGAATGGGAACTGGATGAGGAACTGCTCAAGAAACTACACAAAGAACTGAGAGCCATCTGCCTTTGGACTCAGGTGACAGTGGGATAGATTTGTGCAGGAGCTGGGACCATGGAAGAGGAACCATGGAAGCTGAGAGCCTGCCTCCAGTCAAGATGAAAAGACCTCTGCTTGGGTATTCAATGCAGACTGATAAGATCATGATTTACTAGGGGTGGATAACTTTAACCTTTATATTTTGATGATTGAGTTAAGGACTTACTAATTAAGGATGGTTGGAAACTAATCTCCAATTAAGAAGAAAGAAGACTTTTTGATTAAAGAGATTAAGGCAATGTGACCTAGGGGTGGAAAACTTTTTACCTCTGTACTTTGTGTCAATTAAGGAGGCTTACCCCTTAAGAATGATTGAGTTACTAAATGAATGTACTTTATGACCACTTTGGTGAAAACTATGTGGCCACTTTAGTGATAAGTTGTTAAGCCATAACATTGTGAATGCTGTATTTTAATTTCTGTGAATGCTTTGCTTTAATTTCTTACTGAATAAATAGAGAGTTCACTATACTGTGTAATCAGAACCTTGAAAGCTGTTCATAGCAGCAATCCTCTGAAAAGCTGCTCTTGCTTGGCTTTACAGACCTGCTAAATCAGGCAGGAGTACATTACCTTTGGCAACATTCTTCTTCTTCCTATATAACTTATAATCTACTTCCTATTTAACATGAAACCCACCCAGCTGATATGAGTCATCTGGGAAAACCCCATAAGTGCCACTCACTCCCAAAATTGGTTTGTTTGACCATGTTTGACTATGAAAGGGGTAGTTTGACCATGAAGATTTGGAGTTCTTGGGGCAAATTATGTGCCTCCAAGGGCTGAAGATATAACCCTAGAAGGTGAAAATCATCTTTACATGGGAAGACACAATGACTATGAAGGACCCAGACAGATTCATGGAGTGAGATAGGTACTCTTACAACTTCACAGTTGATTTCTAATCACTACTCACTCCCATTGTTGGTTTTCTGAAAATCTTCAAGAATTTCAAGTACCCAACCAGAGCAGAAACAGAATTCCAGAGTTTCAAAAGGTACTTTACCATCACCCCTGTCCTGGCTTACTCCCCATTCCCAATGTTACTTTCTGGTAAAAGGAGACACCTGCAGTGTGGCTATAGGGGCTGTGCTTTCTCAGGTTAAACCTTAAGCTGCCATGTTTTGTCCATAAGTGTTTTTCTTTTCTTACAGAATCACAGAATCTCTGAATTGGAAAAGACTTCAGATGCCATCTAGTCTGACCCATACCTGAAAAAGAAATCCCTTCTAAAACATACCTAAGAAATGGTCTCTGAAGTTTCATCTTGAAGATTATTAGTGAGGATGAATTTAAAGGGGCATCTAATTTAACCTTCGAATAGCTCTCACTGTTAAAGTGCCCTCGTTATACGCCAGATCCTGGTCATAGCAAAGATGGTCTCACCATCAAGTTCACATTTAAAAAGCAATAGCACTCTTTCCAAAAAAAACCCACCATGATTCAAATTAACCATTACAATCTTCCTACACTATAGCCAGCTTGGACACTCCACCAAAAACACATTTGGCACTCCTTTCTTTTTAGCAGATTGGATTTCTCGATAAACTCTATCTCAGGCCTGCACAACTTTATGCCTTGTTGCACTAATCTGAATGAAAGGATTTTAAAGGGGAGCACCAGACCACTACCCCAACTTCTCAGAAATGATAAACTTAGAATCAGAAATTAGAGAATTCAACCAGTGCTAAAAGTAGCAGTTTCACTTAATTATTTCCCTGAGGGAAAACGCCACCATTCAAATGAGATCTTCTCTGACATATATAATGTAAACCTTGATCAAATGGGGGTAGGAAGGAAGACATGAATAAAATGATGATATAAGTCATGTGGATAAGTGGATATGCTGCAATCATCACAGTTGATAGATGGTGCCAAGCAGTCCCTCCATGTTATGACCTGGGATATTCAGACATACATACACATATAGGATTATGTATGTATGTATGTATGTATGTATGTATGTATACACATTTGTGTATTGTGTAACAATTAAATAATATATAGGCATAATACAGGATAAAGACTACTTCAGCCTCTCCCTATTGTACCATGACCCTTGTACTCAGTAGCCTTGAACTGCCATTGTAGAACACCCCAATACTGGGATGGTAGACATTGAAAGGAATAGCCCATTTGTCCCCTGCACCAGTCTCTCAGCCAACCCAGCAATAGCACAGCCATTATTTAAGAAGTATTCTGACTTAACAACTTCCTTTCTTTCTGACCACAAACCACCACTCATTTCTCCTTTTTGATTTAATTTCCATTCTCTGCATCTTTCCACTGTCTAACATACTCAGGACAATGACAAGATGGAGAATAGTCATTGTCCATTGGTATGGTACCTCCATCACTTTATAAATCATCATCATGATATATAGATACAGATATATAATACCTAACAATAGCTTCCTTTTGCTTGTGAACTATTTACTTCTATAATCCCTGCTGTCTTTGTTTTCTGGTGGCTAGGTGGTACAGTGGGCAGAACGCTGGATCTGTAGTCAGGGATATCTGAATTAAAGTATGGCCTCAGATACAAGTTATATCACACTGAGAAAGTCAGCCTCTGTATGCCTCAGTTTCCTCATCTATAAAATGGAGATAATAATAATATTTACCTCCCAGAGTTACTGGGAGGATCAAGCAAAATAATATTTTTAAAATTCTTTGCAGCATTTAAAGTGCTATATAAATGCTAGCAGGTGTCCCTTCTCTCCCCTGACACTGCTACCACCCTGGCATAGGACATGATGGACTGTTGCAATAGCCTGTTTTTTGGTCTCCTTGCTCCAAGTTTCTCTGCATTCCAATCACTTCTTCGATTCAATTGTCTAAGTGATCTTTCTAAAGTTCATATCTGACCATGTCATCCTTCTCTTAAATAGACTACAGTGGTTCCCTATGTCCTCCAGGATCAAATACAAAATCTTCTGTTTGGCATTCAAAGTCCTTCACAACTTGACTCAACCTACCTTTCCAATCTTCTAAGATCTTACACACACACACACACACACACACACACACACTCACATTCACTCACACATATACACACTACAGTCTTGTGACAATGGCCTCTTTGCTGTTTCATAAACAAAATATTCCATCTCTAGACTGGCCTGTTTTCTCTAGCTATCTCCCACATCTGAAATTATCTTCCTCCTCATGTTCATCTGGCTTTCCTGGCTTCCTTGAAGGCCCAGCTAAAAATCTCACCTCCTACAGGAAGCCTTTCCCAGTCTCCCTTAATTCTACTACCTTCCTTCTGTTGGTTTTCTTGACTTTATCCTGCATATAACTTGTTTGCACATAATTGTCTACATATCATCTTGCCTATTAGACTGAGTTCCTTGGACAATTTCTTGCCTTCCTTTATCAGAGCTTAACACAGTGCCTGGCACACAGTAATCACTTAATAAAGGCTTGATGACTTACCAGAAGTACTACTAGCATTATGTGCCCTGCACATATGGCACTGTGCTAAGTATTGAAGATGCAAAAACATAAAAGACAAAGACCCTGCCCTCAAACAGCTTCTAATCTAAAGTAGGGTTTAAAGGGAGAAATTTTCACAAATAACCATGATAGAAAAGAGAACAAAATGGTAAAGGAGAGATTTGGAAAAGTGTAAGAGGAATCTTTCGCTGTAGACCAGGAGGAATCAGGGGGGCTTCCTGTAATGGGTGGTGCCTGAGATAGGGTTTGAAGGAAGAAAAGAACTATGCCAGACAGAAGTATCCATTGTTAGGAGGGAAGGGTAATGGGTGAGAGTAAAGGCATGCAGATAGAAGAGAAGCAGAAATAATGGGGGGAGAAGGCAAGAAGGAGTTTAGAAATAGCTAGCTAATGTGCTACTAAGATTTCTCACCCCCTTGCCCTGCCCACCATTTTTCCTCCTTCCCTTGAGTACAAAGTTCATCTTCACAAACATACAGGAAGCTGCTCTCCTTGTCAGCCCATCTGGCACTTACCCTGGCTCAAGTCCCTGGGCTACTGGGGCTCTGAAAGCTTAATACCTTTTCCAGACTGACTTCAGGAGCCCTGGGATATGTATTCTGGAGCACTATATGATCACACCCACTGCTACAACTGCCAGTCCTCTGACTGGCAATGACTTGAGCAATATGTCAAATGGCTCTCAGAAACAGATGAGAAGCAAGGGACAAAAGGCCACTCAGGACAAATGGGAGAACATCAGGGACAGGGCCAGCTCCCTGCCTAGACCAAAGAGGCAGTCATCTATCTGGCATGGCTTGAGAAATGCCATAAAACCCTACCTGCCTACCACAGTCCTGTTCCTGTGATACTGGAAATTCCCACCATTTAAATCACTTCTTCAGGTTAAGACATCTCCTTGGTAACCCTCAGTTAAAATGTCAGACAGTGGAAGGGTTAATCATTAACCCCATATTATCCATTTTTCCATTTGTAGGGAAAGGGGGCCAGAAGGACTAAAAGGGAAAGTAAGTTTTGATAAAAAGAAGGCAGGAATATGCAAAAATACTAGAGGCAGTTTCAAGTAGAGGACAGAACAGTAAAGTTAGAAAGTAACACAAAGGCATCAGGTACCAGATTAAAGGAGGTTGGAGGTAGGGCAGGTGAGCCAACAGCAAATGATTTGTGGGGATTTCCAACATCATCCTAGAGTATATTGTAGTTATGGACTACAGGTACCCCTTCTCTAGGAATGGTGAATTGTGAGTAATCTTAAATGATCATATTCAGATAGGCAACTGGACTTGGCCATGTTGTAGCTTAAACCTCCAATTCTATCACACTCAAGAGGGCTACAAATCAATTCAATGAAATAAAAAAATGAACAAAGCAAATCACAACCAAATCAGACAAAAATAAAATTATCGGAAACTACTGTGTTATATGCACACAAAACTGACCACACAGAAGAAATAGAGGCATGCTTCCAAAAGCATAAAATGCCCAAACTAACAGAACTCTTGGGCTACTAGGTGGCTTGGTGGATAGAGTGCTTGATTTGAAATTAGGAAGATTCATCTTCCTGGATTAAAATGTAGCCTCAGACACTAGCTGTGTGACCCTGGGCAAGTCACTAACCCTGTTTGCCTCAGTGTCCTCACCTATAAAGTCAGCTGGAGAAGGAAAGGCAAACCACTCCAGTATCTTTGCCAAGAAAACCCCAAATGGAGTCATGAAGAGTCAGACACAACTGAAAAGTCAGAAAAACAACTGAACAACAACAAAACTCCAAGTAGAGATCTTAAGTAATTCAATCTCAGAAAAAGAAATAGAAAGAGGCTTATAAAAAAAAAACAAACTGCTAAAGGAGACTGGAAGGGTGGGAAACTTTCTGGTCCTGATGGATTTACAGGATAATGTTATCAAACACTCAAAGAATACTTAGTACAGATATTACACAAATTATTCTCCTAAACTGATTAAGAAAGCACCTTACTAAACTCCTCTTATGAGACAATTCCTAATACCTAATCCCTAAATCCTAATGCCTAAACCAAGAAAGGATGCAACAAAAAAAGATAATTACAAACCAACATAATTAGTAAATATTGCTTCAAAATTTTTAAATAAAATTGTAATAAAATTTAAATAAAATAGCAATATATCCTTTTTTTTTCATTTTGACCAATTTGAATTTATACCAGGAATGGGAGGATGATGGTTCCAGATTAGGAAAGAAATCAACCTAATAAATTATAGTAAAAAAAATTCTAAACCCTATCATTTTAATAGATACAGGAAAAATGTTAAGTATGTGGCTCACTTATGTTAAAACATCATTTGCAAGGGGAAAAAAATTTTTTCCCAATAAATACAAGATGTTGACTCTCCCTGATTATTTTGACTAGTTATAGAAATGTGTGCAATAAGATAAGAAAAAAGAAATTGAAAGGTTAAAGATCAGCAAAAAGGAAATAAAACTATCCCTATCTGCTAGACATAATTGTTTACTTAGAAAATCCTAAGGAATCAGCAAAGAAACTAAGACACAAACTTCAGCAAAGTTGAAACCTACAAATAAACCCAGGAAAATCAACTGAATTTCTATATCATAATTATAACAGCAAAATCCGTATATAGTGCATAGAGTGCTGGGCCTGGAGTCAGGAAGGCCTAAGTTCAAACCCAGACTCAGACACTTAACTGTGTGAACCTGGGCCAGTAATTTAACCTATATCTACCTGTTTTCTCATCTGTAAAATGGGGATAATAATAGCACCTATCTTGCAGGGTTGTTGCGAGGGTTAAATGTGATAACATTTGTAAAGTTTTTAGCAAAGTGCCTGATGCAAAATAGGCACTTTGCTAAAAACTTTACAAATGTTATGCTTAATAAATGATAATTCCCTCCCATCTTCCCCCAAAGTGACAATAATGGAAAGGGAAATTCATACTGAATAACTTTAAAATGCATAAAATATTTGAGGGTTGAGCTACCAAAACACACTCAACATTTTAATAGATTCAATTACAAAATAAGAAAAAAATTAAAAGCTGAAAAAATATTCAGTGCTCATAACAGGGCTATTCCAATATATAATAAATATGCCAATATATTATATGTAATACTATATATTATAATAATGTCACATATATGCCAATATGATAAAAATTACAATACTACCAAAGTTAATTTATACATTTAATGCTATGCCAATCAAACTATCAAAGGTTTACTATAAGTAGATAAAATAATAAAATTTATTTGTAGGAACAAAAAGTTTAAAATATCAAGGAAAATAATGGGAAAAGATAGGATTCAAAGAGGAGTAGCACTTTCAGACCTACTAAAGGCCCCTGATTCTGATAGATTTACACCCCGGTGCTGAACAGAGCCAGGAACATCATAGGCTCTTAATATATGCAGTTGGTGAACATTGCTTCCCAGGAAGAATAACTAATCTCCAGCTTTTCTATACCCAGGCAGTCAGAAAACCAGAGAGTTGGAGTGTTGGAAAAGGACACAGTAGCCAGGGAATCCACACTATAACAGACCCAGTAAGTATAACCAGTAACCAGTTCAATCTCTACTTAAGGACTTCTGGGGGGGGGGGGAGGAACCCACTCAAAAATATAAGAGTTGGAAGGGACTTTAGTGATCATAGAATCATTGATTTAGAGATGGAAAAAAAACTTAGAGGTCATAGGGTATATCCCTGTAGTTTACAGATGAGGAAACTGAGGCAAGCAGGGTTAAGTGACTTGTTCAGGGTCATACAGATAGTAAGTGTCTGAGCATCCAGTGCTTCTTGACTGAAGGACTAGAATATCATCAGCTTTTTCATGCAGCTTCATAATCCCTTCATTTAAAAACCAAGGTAACAA
Source organism: Petaurus breviceps papuanus (assembly GCF_028583685.1). Classification (NCBI taxonomy): domain Eukaryota; kingdom Metazoa; phylum Chordata; class Mammalia; order Diprotodontia; family Petauridae; genus Petaurus; species Petaurus breviceps. The sequence continues at coordinate 18,176,949 of NW_027185876.1, forward strand.
ATACTCAATAAAGACATTTCTCCAAGATCACAGGACAAGTGACAGAACAGACTAGCTCCCCAGGAGTTCCCCATCCAGAGCACAGAGCTCACTGGGGGGTGGCATTCTTAAAGGCCCAGCCTGTGTTTTGAGGATTTCCAGTTTTTCGAAGCACAAAGCACCTCTCCTCTGTCTGCACTTGCCTAAAGCAGCCTAGACTGGGGATTGGGCACAGGGGGAGGGGCGGGGCTGTACCCTTCAGTGTTTGCAATGAGGTTCCTATGCATTAAGAGCAATGATGAATGAGCTTTGAGACAATCAGTTGAGCCCAAATCCATTAGCTGCCTGGTTTCTAAGTCCCCCAGCACCTGGCTGTCTGGTTCCATTAGAGGAAACCCGACTGAAGCCTGCTCTTTGGAGCTGTGGGCTCGTCACAACAGCTCAGCTCTGCCTCAGCAGTCACGCTGGCTGCTTTGGGGTACAGCCTAAGTGCTGAGGGAAAGGCTTCCCCAGCCCCCAAAGCCTGTAAGAGAACCATGTGCTTCAGGGACAGCTCTGGGCTGGCAATAAATCCTCCTCAAACTCTATTTCTGCAGCCCCCTTTTCTCAAAGAATCCCAGAGGAACATGTGCAAAGTCTGAGACTGAACCAAGATTATATAGTGAAAGAATCCTGGATCAGAAGGCAGAAATTCCTGAGTTAGAGGGACAGCTCCAACACTTACTAGTTGAGTGACCCTGGGCAAATTACTTCATCTCTCTATACCTCAGGTTCCTCATCTGTAAAATGGGATGATAATCCTTCTACCCATGACCCTGTGTTGTGGTGAGAATTAGATGAACTCACATATATGAAAGCACTTTGTAACCTTAAAGCATCATGTTAATATGAGTGGTTATCAAAGGATACTTAGATGACCTCATTGGTGTGCACATGTCCCATCTCTGACACATAGTAGTTGTGTGACCCTAGGAAAGTCACCTAACCTTCCAAAGTTTTAGGGAAACTTCCTAAGTCTATAAGATGCAGTAAAGATGCCAGCCTGCATTGATACAAGGAATTAGGAGTTTACTAATGAAATCACAGGTCCAGGACCTATGTTATAATGTCCACATACATGTGTGCATATGTATGTGCACAATCATGTGTGTACATATACACATGTAGACATGTTGTGTACATGCATTTATAAATGTATGTGTGTATATATGTATTTACAAAATAAATACAAGATTTGGGGGGGGATGGGGATCAAAGGGAAGGCACTAGCATCTTCCTCTTCATCTCCACATCCTAGCTTCACTGGCTTCCTTCAAGTCTCATCTAAAGCCCCACTTTCCATAAGAAACTTTTCCCAATCCTTAATCTCAGTGTCTTCCCTCTTAAAATACCCCCAATTTATCCTTACATGTATTAATTGTATATGATTGTTTGAATGTTGTCTAGTCCATTAAACTGTGAGTTCCTTGAGAACAAGGACAATCTTTTGTCTTCCTCTGTATCTTCAGCACTTAGCACAGTGCCTGGCACATAGGTTTTTATAAATGTTAGTTGGCTAACTGGCATGTAGGGAATTAGGAAAGATTTGATGGAGAAGTCAGTAATTCATTAAAATTTTGAAAGGAACAAGAGATTCTATGAGGGAGAGTTGAGAAGGGTGCTCATTCCAGGCACTGGGGACAACCAAGGAGAAGATGGGAAGATGAAGTGTTGTTCAAGAAGACCTAGTCTGTAGACTATATGAATGGCAGACTTGAAATGCTAAACAGAAGAGTACAGACTTTGCCCTTGAATTAATGGGAGCCATTGAAGTTTTTTTTGAGTAGAGAAGTAACCTGGTCATACTTCAACTTTAAGAAAATTACTTTGGCAGGTATGTGGAAAATAGGTTGGAGTAGGGAATTGCAGGATTTCTTTTTCATGAGATCATTCTGCCTCTCATATACTGAAGGTATAATTTCTTCAAAAGACTGAATGATAATGGAACCATCCATGTCCTTTGACATCTTGGCAACATTGTTCATTTCTGAGGGTTCCTTATAGAGTATGAAAATGTAGTGATTACATGGGACAGAAAATTAGCAAATGGGACAGTACTGGTAATATGTATGAATTTAAAATTTTTGCTCTAGGAAGTCCTGTATAACCAGATTTATCTCCTTTTCAAACCATGTTACAACCAACAATAAGAAAATTATCATGAAGATTAATTAACACAGCTTGCCTTCAAGTCACCTTTCTTGGTGTTTGAATGATTCCCTAAGAGAAAATTCAAACTTATATTGCACATATTGGTCTGAGCTAAAATTCTGGACTTACGAGAAGGACTTTGCAAACAATAGTCCAATTTATATGATGTTTAGAGCACTGGCCCTGGAGTCAGGAGGACCTGAGTTCAAGTTCAGCCTCAGACACTTGATGCTCACTGTGTCACCCGGGGCAAGTTATTTAATCCCAATTCTCTCTCTCTCTCATTCTCTCTCTCTGTCTCTCCCTCTCTCTTTCACACACACATATATACATATGTGTATATTATGTACATACATATGTGTATGTATACATTATATATGTTACATATACACACATATATGAGAGAGATTGTTTTACATGAGTGTTGCTGTATATTACTGTGCATATGGTATTATAAACTAGTGAGCATTACCACTAGGTATTTGCCTATATAGGAAAATGTAAAAGTAGTGAAGCCTTGAAACAATAGGTAAATAATGAGAGCTGGAAGCTTGATACTCAAAGCCTAACTGATACAAAATATGACAAATAGGTGTGAGTGTAATGCGGCTTTCAATAAAGTCAGATGGAGTTGCTTTTCACTAAGATATTTTGAGTTCCATGTTGTACATCTCAACTCTGAAATAGCTAACCATTAAATGAGGATTTCACGTCTTGCTTAAGGTCATGGGCCTAGTTGATGAACCATCTTGCATTCCTTGGCCCTTATGGACAAATCAACTATTCACAAAGAGCTAAGGGAAGACCAGTGTGACCCTGGACCCCATCTTCCATTGTTTCTCAAGAGCTTTGGTTCCTGATACCAGTAGACTGTGCTAACAGGTGTCAATGTAGCAAGTGATTCTGGTAAGACTACTAAGAGGTGTAATAAAAGAAAGGGAAGATACTGGAATCTCTCAATCTATAAAGAGATATCATCACAAAATTATGTGACAGGAAGAGAAAATTAGCTAGTCACATGGCAAGAATGATGGATGACAAATGGATAGCCAGAATGTACCCCGGCTCCCATTTTGATGTTGGGAGCAATTGAGGAAGGCTTTCTGCAGGTTAGGTGGACCCTCCTGTGGCAAGCCTTTGGGAGAACATGGACAACGGCCCCACAGGATGGTCAAATGTGAATCATTTGTGGTTTGCATCATTTAAAAAAACTCTCATACTTATGAAGTAATAACAGTTCAATCATATTCCTGGAAAATGTAGCTTAAAAGTTAAATGCTCTATTTCTTTTTTTCTCATCAATTACACTAGGCTATAAGATCCTTGAGGGCAAGGAACAATTTCTTCCTTTATATCCTTAGCACTTAACCACAGTACTTGGTACTTAGTAAGCTAAAGTAAATGTTATATTGAAACTTGATGGGAAAAGCCTTGAATAAGAAGAGAAACCAGGGGTTTGAGGAGTTGGATTAGAGTTAAATTGCCAGGTTTATGTAAAGTGGTAGTGGATTATATATGAGGATCTAGTCAAGATATAAGAGACATGAGAGTGAGAACTGGATATGTTTATGTCAATATGTTTGTCTAAATTAGAATTTAGAGATTTATATGCCCTGAAATGACAATTCTGTGCTCAATATTTTTTTAATTTACCTTCTTTCTCTATATCTTAAATATTAGTAAAGTTACTTTCTTTGTGTAAGTGAATTAGGAGGAAATATGGAAACATGTAGGGCAGATTGTTCTAGGAATGGTGCTAGTGGTTGAGAGAAGCTAAAAGGCACTACATCCACCAACAGCACTGGGATGTTGGAAATGAGATGAATTAAGAACAAAGAATATTCAGGAGAGATCAAGTCTGGCTCACCTACTGGGACTGACTTTTTTCAGGGCTCTTTTTAAGCAACAATCTTTTAAACCAAATAGTCTCTCAAGTTTGGGAGTACTACTCCCATCCTCAGGGCAACAGACTTATAGAGACACAACAAGGAAAATAGACCAGTAGGAATCATATAAACAGTGAGGAAATCCATAGAGAAATCTCAAAACCTACCTGAGAACTGGCTGGACCAACCATGTTGATACCTGGAGATGTAGCCAGGGATAAGGAGTGAGGGCCTATGGCTGATGTAATGACTCGGTATGAAGAGCCCAGAGCATTCAAAGGAGACCCGACAGCACTCAGTGGGGAGGCAAGTGTCCTGGGAACACTGACTGGGGCCTCAATGTAGTTGGAGTGGCTGTCCGTGGATTTTCCTGTGGTCAGGGCTGGTGATGGGCTCATAGATGTAGAGTTAGTGTGACTGAGAGAACCTGAAAGTAAAAGAATAGTGTTAGCAATGAGAGGTCATGAAAAGTAAAGTGTGACTGGGAGAACCTAACAGGACTAGAATGGTCTCAACAAATAGTCATAACAATAAGAGATCATGGAGAAGTATAGATAAGTTGCCTACTAAAGCAAATTAAAAAGACTGACTAATAATACCTCATTGGATCACTTGTCCATTCAACAATTATAAGTTGAGCACCTGCCATGTTCAAGGAGGATAGAGCAGCATTAAACAAAGATTTATATAGTCCTTTCCTCATTTTTATAGATGACAAAATTGAGACACAGAGAACATGGTTTACCTATTAGTCACACAGCAAAGATGTGGGAGGATGGAGACATGAATCTAGGTTTTCCTTTCCAAATCCAATGTTCTTTTCACTATTCCACACTGCCTATATTATTTCTCTCTCAAAGTTAAATGAAGTGGCTTTCAACTTCAGTATTGTCTTCAACGGGTTTTATTTTCCTTGAGGGCAGTACTCCCTTGAAAAGAATAAGACATGGGGTGGCTGGGTGGCGCAGTGAATAGAGCACCAGCTCTGGAGTCAGGAGGACCTGAGTTCAAATCTGGTCTCAGACACTTAAAACAAAATCTAGCCATGTGACCCTGGGCAAGTCACTTAACCCCAATTGCCCTCCAAAAAGCAAAAAAAGAAAAAGAAAAGAATAAGACATCCTCACCCCTAAATTAAAGGCACCAAAAGTAATAAAGAGGCATATTGTCATTGATTTATCCCCAAAATGCATGGTATGTTGAGAAGAGTAACATATATCTTGGAGATAAATTAATGATAAAATGTTTGTATCTTTTCACACCATTAATTCAGGAATAAGGAAGCATTAATTTTAAGAGAGTACAGCCCTCAAGGAAAAAAACCTTAGTTGAAGGTAATACTGAAATTGAAAGAAACACATATGCCTATACATACACACACATACATATACATCAAAAGTTTATTCATTATTTTTGTTTATTCCCTGTATTTCAATATCATTGGTTTCCTTTGTACTTCTATGTATCTTTTATACACATTTAAAAATAGTAACCTGAGAAAGGATCCATAGATTTCTTAAGACTGGGTCTTATGATATAAGAAAGGTTAAGAACCTCTGAAATATAGTGTAAGAGAGATGACAGACAGATTATAGATACGATAGCCAGATATACAGAAGAGAAGAATACAAGGTTGTAAGACAACTCCAAAGGACTCGTGACGGAAAAGGCTATCCACATCCAGAGAAAGAACTGGAGTCGGAACGCAGATTGAGGCAAACTCCTTGCTCTCTCTCTCTCTGTGTTTTGTTTGATTTTGTCCTTTCTTTCTCATTGTTCACTCCACTGGTTATAACCCTTCTTTACAAGTTGACTAATGTTTAAGGTGAAGGTATTTGTAGAACCTATATTTGATTGCATGATGCCATGGGAAGCAGGGGGAGGAGAGGGAAGGAGGAATATTTGGAACTCAAGGGATTGTAGAACTGAACATTGTAAACTAAAAGTAAATAAATAAATTTTTAAAAGAGAAAAAAAGGGAGAGAAATCAATTGATATGATCTGATGAGAGAGATGTAGCTATAGATAGACATAGATAGTCACTATCCACCATTATCAACACAGAGCATGTCCTTTTCTTTCTTTCTCCTTTTATCATACATGAAAGAAAGCTATAGGCAAAGTTCCTCCCAGTTGATAAGGAGCGCTAAAATGAAAAACTGAGACCATCTCATTAATTCTAATAGCCAGAACACAGTGAACAGAGGATCTTTTATTTGAAACACACAGAAACCAGAGAACTCCAAAAACCAGTAGTTTTTGACCCCAAAGCTGGCTAGAAGTTTCAAAGTAATGGACAAGAATGGAAAGAATGTCATTCCAAGTTAGAAAGAGTCTAAAACAAAGTCACTAATTAAGATTAGAGTTGTAATGAATAATCATGAATAATCAATAATCATTACTGATAAAGGCACCAAGTTGTACCTGGGTATTTCTTTTTTACAGAGCTTTTCCCTTCTTTGGAAATATCGATTTTACAGATTGTTTAAATTCAATTTGTTTAATAAAGAGGTTTTTAAAAAATAAAAAGGAAATCAATCCTTACTTCTACTTCAGACAAAAGACAACTATACAAGAGTTTTACTCTTCCCTAAATGCAAGAGATGCACTTAAGAGGGAGAAAAACCTAGTAATTTCAAAATTGCTGGAATAGCAACCTTGGACTTCTAAAGTGATGACAATTCCTCTGTTTGCAGGTAGAAGGCTGCCAGGACTCAAGATAGCTATGTATTTAGAGAAACTGTTCTTTATTGTGGCAGTTTCCTTTTTAAAAAATCTACCCTTGTCATTGGTTTCTAGGCAGAAGATTGGGGTTTGTCCAGGAGCACAATGAAAGCAAGCTGTCCCCAAATGGAAGCTATAGAAAGGAAAGTGGATGATCTGCTCTCCTTCTGTCCTCTAGATTCCTGGAAAACTGGAAACTTCCATCAATGCTTCCTTTGGGGGGAAAAGATGCAGATTAACAAGTAAAGCCACCTTCTATATTCTTGCCTTCCAGTGACCTCAGTAACAGGGGGGAAATTATTTTGCACAGCATTAAACTAAGGCTTTGAGTCACTTTGGTCAGAGGCATAGAAGTGCACTTGTGAGATCCCTAGTAGGGAAGATAATCTATACAGGATTCATAAAAGACCAGAAATGGGAGGAAACTGAAGAGATGCTCTAGGATAAATCATTCATTTTACAGGTGAGAAAAACAAGGTCTACAAAGTTAAAGTGACTTGCCAAGAATTCTCAGAATGAGACAAGGCCTTCAGGCCCCTCAGTTCAAAGTGATGGCTTTTTTTTCACTCCAGCATACTGATTCAGGATGAAACACACACACACACACACACAAATACACACACGCACACCTACCTAACAAAAGCACCAGGTTTTCTGACTTCCAGTAGAATGCTGATCTGTTAGGTTGCCCTTCATTGGGTCTGTGTATGTTTAATACTACAAGTATCTGCATTTAAACCTACTGTAAATATGTCCTCAAAACTCTGGATTGATCAGAACCAAGGATGATCCATGCACATGAAGTTAATTTAGAAGCAGATGTCTCAGCATCATCATTCTTCCTAGACAGGGACCTAGAGAAGTCTCACACCTTGGGGAAATGGTCAACCAAGAGGCAACATGCTCTAGTGGCTAGCATGCTGAACTGGGTAACCATAAAACCTGGGTTCAAATCCTACCTCAGAGACTTACAAGCCTGGTTACATTGGGTTAAACTCTCTGAGTTCCAAGTTCTTCATCTGTAAAATGGCACCTACCTCATAGGACTGTAACTCTAGGCATCACTTCACTTCTATTTGCCTCAGTTTCCTCATCTGTAAAGTGGATATAATAATTCCATCTAACAATTATAAGAATCAAATGAGATAATTGTAAAACAATTAGCACAGTGTCTGGCACATAATAATTGCTATATAAATGTCAGCTGTTATTATTATTAGGATCAAATGAAATAAAGTATATAAAGTGCCTTGCAAACTTTAGCATACTGTTTAACTTTGAGCTCTCTTTATTACTTCCTCTGTACTCCAGAATATTTAGGCAATTTAAAGCAGAGAAAACCCTAAATGGGGGCACAGAGAGTTGGACATGACTGAAATGACTCAACAACAAAAAGATGACAGAGTGAATAGAGCACTGGACCTGGAATCAGGGAGACTCATCTTCCTGAGTTTAAATCTGACCTCAGATACTTACCAGCTGTAAGTACCTGAGCAAATCACTTAACCCTGTTTGCCTCAGTTTCCTCATATGTAAAATGAGCCCAAGGAGGAAATGGCAAACCACTTCCTTATCTTTGCCAAGCAAACCCCAAATGGGTCACAAAAGATCGAACATGACTAAAAATGACTGAACAGCAACAACATATCAACATCAGGTATATAACCCAGTGGTCAAAAAAATCATTCTATTTATATCAAAATATTAATAGCAGAACTTTTATTGTAGCAAAGAACTATAAAAAAAGAGATGTCCATTTTATTGGACAATGGTCAAACAAATTGTGGTGCATAAATTTACCTCTTCTAGTCTCTTTCCTGAGCACTAGTCTTACATCTTCAAATGCCTTTTAGACATCTTGAACTCTCTGTCCCACATGCATCTCAAACTCAACATGTCTAAAACAGAATATATTTTCCCAAACCCTTCTAAACTTCACACATCCAATCTGTTATCAAATCTGGTTTTTACCTTCACATTATCTCTTGTCTATGTCCTCTTATTTCTATTCACATAGCCAACACCCTAGCTTCAAGCCCTTATCACCTTTCATCCGGACCATCATAATACCTTTCTGATAGTCCTGCTTCCACTCCTTCTCCATTTGGATCCATCTTCAGACCCATCTTCCACTCAGATGCCAAAGTGATTTTCTTAAAGGGTTGATCATGCTCCCCTTCTTGTCTTACTCAATAAACTCCAGGTGCCCCCCTCTTACCTCCAATATCACTTATACATAGAGAATATCCCCAAAGTCTCAGTATAATTTAAAGCTATTAAAACTTAAAAGATTTTTGTAAAACAATTAAGATTTAAAATGGCACTAGGACTTTGCAGACACCCTGAGCTATGAGAAAGAGTTGGTATAGTGGTGATTTTTGTTGAACTTCTTTGCTTATTTTTTTATTATTTTGTAACAAGTAGAAAGCTACTAGATAGCTATGTATTTTTTATTCTTTTTTATTATTCTTTGTAACAAGGAATAGTTTGCTAGATAAGGGGGTGGGAGGATTTATTAAGAAATTTAAAGTGGTATAAAAATATCATTTTAAAAATATGTATATTGGTTTCTAGGTCAAAATTCAGCTGATACAGAAAAAAAGAGACCAGTGGCCAAAAATTCAGGCAACAAAGAAAGAAAAGAAGAAAAAAATCAGATAATCTTCAGAACAAGTTTCAGTTTGGAAAGAACTTTACTTTAGCCTTGTCAGAAGACATGGTAGCCCATGATATTTAGAGAGGTCAACCTGACCTCAATCCGTTACTCAGATAACAAAATATGTGAATTTCCTGGAACATAAGTGAGGAGGAGAACAGTGAGGTCTTTGCCAGAAATTCATCTATGCCCTCCCCACCCACCCCACCCATTTCCAACCAACACTGTCTGAAAGCTTTTCTTCTAAGTTTTTGGACTTCTGAAATCCAATCCAATAAACATTTATTAAGTGCCTACTACATTCCAGGCACTGTACTAAGAAATAGGGACACAAATAAATTTTAAAAAAAACACCTCTTCCTGCCTTCAAGGAGTTACCATCTTAAGGGGGAAATAAAACATAAAGGGAGGGAATAAAGTGGGGAAGGAGACACACTGGGGGTATCTTATTCTGTGGAGCTGAAACCAGGCAAAGTGGAAGTAATTGGGATTCCAGTTTCTGCCCTCTATAAAGGAAAGCATTGAGAGGATGGTATTCTAATCTCTGGCCCTCTGAACAGACAGGAGAGGAGGCTGAGGGGGAAGTATCAATAAAAATTTGAGGTAATAGCATTTTAGTGAGTTTTGAAGTGATAAATTTATCCGGGGAGGGGCATCTTGCTTTTTGAAGTTGAAACTAGGCAGAGTAGCAGATGCAAAGTGGAATGGATATTCTGAAAACAACCACAAGTGCCATGATCCTTTTCTGCTGCCTTTGCTTTTTCCAAATAGATCATAGATCTCCTCTCTGCTTATAATATAATATGAAATAATTAACAATATCTAGGCTATATCAAGTGAACCCATTCATCCTGGTGAATGGTAGAAAAAAGGGACTGGGGGAGAGGGGGCAAAGCCAATGTAGGATTTTATTCTTGATGTTTTCATCATATATTCCCAAAGCATCTAATGTGGTCTCTATTTTGAAGAGTTGTCGCAAAGATAGAATGTGAACATATTCATGGAGTGCTTTAAAAAGTTAAAAGGACAACATTTATTATGATTCTCATAGAGAGCCACCATTATAATAACCATGTGAAAGCCATTAGGTGTAAATGGTAAGAACAGCACCCTCTTTTGAGTAAAGTGGGAGGCTAGATGTTTGTTTTAAATAGAATTTGAGTATTTGTTCTCCTGTCTTCTGAAAAAGAAGATGTACAGGAAGAAGTACATGACTTTGAAAACAAGCCTGATTTTTTTTCTTTCCTGATAATTAAGAGACAAAGATTAGTTTGGATGAACATAACCCAGCTCACCCTCTCATTGTATTTGAAAATATGGTTTTGCTTATGAGGAAAAAGTGGAAAAATATTTATTTTTAAGAAATCCATTTCTCTGGGAAAATATGGCCCAGCCTTGCAAATGCTTCAGTATTTCAAGAATTGAAGTACACAAAACATAATCCCACTATATCTCAGGAGATTACTTTGATGTAGCCAAAAAATTCAATTAGCCCATGGCCAGCCTTGTGATAACTCTCTCATTATTTGACAATTACAGGGTCTGTACTAGAAGCCTTTCCAGCTTGATAGAATATGCTAGACCTTATCTTCCACTTGCATAGCCTTCAGAACCCAGGATCAATTTAATGCCCGATGAGCCACTGGAGTGGGCCTTTGGGGGAAGAGATTTGCAAGTAAATAATAAAAATTTATGAGGGTACTTTTTGCTTAAATCCAGTGGCATGCAGGAGCTAACTCATATCAGCTCAAGAAAGCCCATTGTTAAATTTTCATTGTGAGAAATTTATACTTTGGAAATTAGCAAATGCCATGAAACAAGATTTGATTTATTGTTTTGTTGATTGTCCAAACTAAAAATAAAAGTGGTGGCAAATTGGTTATAGTGCAAATCAAAATCAATAATACATCAAAAATGCTTTGTTTTGGGGTGGGCAGGTAGCACAGCGAGTAAGAGCACCAGCTCCAGTGTCAGGATGACCTGGGGATAGAATGCGGGCTCAGATACTTAGCACCACACCCAGAAACACCTGGCCATCTAACCTTGAGCAAGTTATTTAACAACCCAATTGCTTTTAAAAAATGCTTTTTTTTAGAGAAACTGTCATTAAACACTTACCACATACCACATACCCCTGGTTTAAACCAATCCTCCCTACCAAAAAGAAAAAAAAATACCTAGCCAATTCTCAATTCTCTCTAACCATAAGTCTACAAATAAACCTAAAGCTTCCTTTTAGTGAAAAGGTTTCAAAATTGAGAATTATATAATGTCCTTCCCTGAGAATCTTTTTATTAAAGATACTAACAAAAATCAAAATTGACAATCTTCTCTCTAATTTCAGCCAAATTTCTCATTAGAACATATAATTGTCAGATTGCAATTGACCAAGTTTAGGAATCCATCCAGTTTTCAGTAAAGATCCAGCCATAGGCAAAATTTAAGGTAGGTAGTTTTTCTTTGAAATCCTGTTTTTCAGTCTGAAACATGCTATTTTTCACTTACTTTTTTTCTTTTATTTGAGTCTTATCATACAAAATAACTAATATGAAAATGCTTCATATAATTGTACATGTACAGCCTATATCTGATTGCTTACTCTCTCAGGGAAGGGGCAGTAGAGGGAGGAAGGGAAGGGATGGAATTTGGAACTCAAAATTTAAAATAAAAATGTTTAAAGTTTAAAAAAAATGTATTATTATGATCCCTTCAACCTGGCTCTTTTTGAACAATGCTGGACAGCTGCTTCCAGTGTACCCTTGTCTCAGGATGGCCACCCCTTCTTATTTTCTAGCTCCAAACTGTTAAAAGTAAATCCTCTAGGAGCAGCTATCATAAAACTTCAGAGAAGGAGTACAGACCATGTGGCCTTTTGTATCAAGGGAGTACCTGGGATATGTTTGCTCCCGTAGTGCAACCTTCAGAAGCATCTTTCAGCAAGGTAATGCCAGTTTATTTGAAATTGACTCTTTTACTATAAGCAGAGTGCATTATTGTGCTCTGCTAGGGCTCCTCCTTGCTAAGAAAACAGCACAAAGTGTCCTGCCTGGGAAAGTCCTCTAGACGAGAGGGATGTCCGCATTGCTTTTAGTCCAACCATTCTGGAAAGCAATTAGAAACTATATCCAAAAAGCTATTAAACTGTGCAATACCTTTTGATGGAGCAATATTACCACTAGGTTCATTCCTCAAAGAAATCTAAGAAAAGGGAAAAGGATCCATATTCACAAAAGTATTTGTAGTTGCTCTTTTTGTGGTGGCAAAGAATTGGAAACTGAGTGGACACCCATTAACCATGGGATGGATGAACAGATAATGGTATGTGATGGAATGTGATGGAATACTATTGTGCTATAGGAAACAATGAAGGGGATAGTTTCAGAAAAACTTGGGAAGGTTTATTTGAAATGAAGCTAAGTGAAGTGAGCATAACTAGGGAAACAATTTATACATTAATGACAGTATTGTAAAAATGATCAACTCTGAAAGATTTAGCAATTTTAACCAACAAAGTGATTAATTGTCATATGATTCCAAGGGACTAGTGATGAAACATGCTATCCACCTCCAGATAGAGAGCTGATGGCCTCAGAAAGAAAACAAAAGCATGCTTTCTTTTCTTTCTTTCTTGGGGAGAGGAGACATGACTAATGTGGGGATTTGTTTTTCATGATTGTAGATAGATAGATAGATGATAGATAGATAGATAGATAGATAGATAGATAGATAGATAGATAGATAGATAGATA
>NW_027185876.1:18195132-18219247 GCF_028583685.1 Petaurus breviceps papuanus
GAAGGAAGGGAGGGAGGGAGGGAGGAAGGAAGGAAGGAAGGAAGGAAGGAAGGAAGGAAGGAAGGAAGGAAGGAAGGAAGGAAGGAAGGAAGGAAGGAAGGAAGAGCCATGTTCATCCTACATCACTGAGAAACTACATCCAAGATGAATTGGGACTACAAGCCATCCAAAGTCACATTTTTTCTACTGAGAGGACCTGAAACTGGGCACCAGAAGGACCTGTCACTGCAATGTTAACCACCCACATCATCAAAAGTCCCTATTCTCATCTCACCCCTTCAGGTCCAGTATCCTATACCTTCTTTGTTGTTGTTGTTATGTCATTTCAGTCATGTCTGACTATGACCCCATTTGGACTTTTCTTGACAAAGATACTGGAATGCTTTGCCATTTCCTTCTTAAGCTCATTTTAGAGATGAGGAAACTGAGGCAAACAGGAATAAGTGACTTGCCCAAGGTTACACAGCTATACCAAGAGTCTAGGGCTGGATTTGAACTCGTGAAAATGAGTTTTCCTAATTCCAAGCCCAGTGCTCTAGTGACCATATCACCTCACTGCCTGTGCCTTCCATAGCTAATTTTAAAAATAACCTATGTAAAAATTTTAAAAATAATATATGTAAAAAGAAATGAAAAACCCTTCCTTTCTCCCCCAGGTAAGCAAGATACATTCAGTGACCTTTTAGAATTAATGCTCTTATTTTATTATCTAGTGCAAAGATATGATAATATTAGTGAGAATTCTAAGCTGGATCCTAGAAACTGTGGTGTGTGTGTGGGTGCTCATATGCACCCACACACACACACACACACACACACACACACAGACACCTACCCAGGGAAGTAGGAAAATGCTCGTAAACTGTACTGGATGGAGGTGTCACAGACCTTGTGGTACAGTCATCACTGACTGGGCCCTTGGTGTACTTTGTACCTAAGACATGAAACAATCTACAGAAAAACCCAACATATAAGACTTCCCCAAGAACATCCACATATAAGCACCAACACACAGGGAAAGCCTTTCAAATATTAAATGGCCAAACTTCACAGATTTTTAAAATTCTGATTTTGTTTTCCTTCCTTCCAAAATATACAATTCAACCATCACAGCAAAATAAATGAGTCTAAGACTCATGTTCCTGAGTTCAAATCTGGCTTCAGACACGTATTAGCTGTGTGACCCTGGGCAAGTCACTTAACCCTGTTTGTCTCAGTTTCCTCATCTTTAAAATGAACAAGAGAAGGAAATGGCAAACCACTCCAATATCTTTGCCAAGAAAACTCCCAGTAGAGTTGCAAAGAGTTGATTATGACTGAAAAATGACTGACTAACAACACCAACAGTCCAGAAGCAGTTTCAAAATAGGAGAAACATTAGGGTCCTTGTTAGAATCATTGGTAGCATCTGTAGCCTTCTTGGTCCCAGAAAAAGTGCCCTGCTTCCTGCTCCACAGAACTTCTCTAATGGTGCAAATAAAACAAAATAATGAAACAATAGATCCATAGGCAGAAATTGGTAGGAGAGAGAGAGATGTGTAGTGCTGGTCAAACCACATGATACAATCAACATTCATATCCCTTAGACATAAGGCCACCTCCACCTCAGCTTCTAGGGTCCCCTTCCTTTTTTCTAGTCAAATCCTCTGGTAACAAATGACTCTGACCAATATTTGGGCAAACCTTCAAGTCAGATGGTGGACATTAAGTAATCTACTGGGTGTGAGTATACAGGAGTGGTGGTGAGAAGGTGGTGGCAATATCTGTATCTGAAGCCTTGCTTCAATTATGTACTATGTCTGGGTTCTAGCCTGAAACTTAAAGTACTACCCAGATGCAAAAATGAAAATAAAGAGGAATCAAAGAAGAAGACACCACACTCTTCTTTTGAGGTTCCTTATTCCGCCTCTTCCAGGACTTTCTTCCATAGTATCTTTAGACCTAATGAGAAAAACCTAATGAACAAACCATGGTACCTTGATGACATTGCCTTCTGCAAGTATTTATTAAGCACTTTGTCCAGAAGCTAGCATACATACTGGGGAAATGGCTTGAAGATTCAATAAAATATGGTCCTGGTACTCACAGAATTCACAATCTACTAGATTAGATTACCATGTTATAATGCAATGTTCAGAGCCATAACTAGCCACTGTGATGCCTGGGACAAGTCAAGTACCCACAAAATGTGGGGAAGGCAAAGAACATGAAAAGAGTATTCAAAACCTTTTTTAAAAATAAATTCAGGTGACCTAAGGTATTACTTAAGACCGAAGGAAAGAAGACCCCATGAGTAGAGAGACTACCAATTTGGGTAGGTAGAGAGGGAGAGGAATAGAATGAGACAGCTGAGAAGAGGATTCACTCTGGTACTTACCTTTCCTAATTTTTCTTCCTGATTTGGAGCAAAGTTCAGCTGTTTCCATCTCAGTGTTACCAAGTACTGTGCCCTTGAAATTTCAGCTGGCAGGAACAAGTCCAGTCATTTAAGGTTTCTTAAGCTTCTGAGAATGGCACACTTCACAAATCTTCTATAGTATCTTCCCTTCCCCCACAAACACACACACACACACACAGAGTTGGATGTGACCTCGACCTCCATGAACTTTTAGAACACTTTGCTGTTCTAACACTCATTCATTAATCATATTCTATCACGAATTAGAGTTGTATATATTTGTGTCCCTCTTATCCCTGTGAGATGGCACACTCCTTGAAGGAAGGAATCATATCTTAATTATTTTTATATTTCCAGCATGGTACCTATTACATGGAAGAAAGGCATCAGGTATAAAAATAATATCTCTCATGTAGATAGTACTGCAAGTTTTATATTCTCCATAACAACCCTAGAAGGCAATGTGTGCATGTCTACATTTTACAGGAGAGAATACTTAGATGCGACGAAGATCAGTAACTTGTCAACAGTCATAGTATTAAAAGTTGGAGCTAGGATATAAACCTGGGTCTCCAGATTACAAATTCAATGACTATGGTTCAAATCACAACCTCTCTGAGACTCCATTTCCTCTTCTCTAAAGTGGTAGTAACACAAAATCTGTATCATAGGAGTTTTGTGAGAAAAAAAAGCTCTTTGTAAATCATAAATCATTATATAAACATGAACTATATTTTCTTTGGTACTTAATTGGACATTTACTAAGTTATTAAGCTGAATTCAACTATTTCTTTCCAAGCAGGGACATTCAAACCTGTCTTTTATATGTGTTCCTGCAAGAGGATGTAACTTTGGGACTGGTCAAATAAAAGAAGAGAGTTGATTTCAAATAAGAGGAATATTTGAGGTTAACTCTCCCTTCTATTCATGGATAATGAATAGGGGCAGGAGAGGGGGTGTGCACATCTAAGTACATTTGAGACATCAGCATGGAACACCCTTTAAATCATTCCATGTGCAGACAGATGTGTACAAAAAAACACCCCCATGTGTTTTCTATTAGTGACCTGTCCTTTGGAGAAACCACTATGTCTCTCAGTGGTAAAACCATTCTGATCGCTGCAAATGTCTTTTAAAAATGTAGCCTGGGGGCAGGAAAAGGCAAAGTGCTTTAGAAATTAAAAGCAAGTCTCTGGTAGAGGCCAAGGTTGTAAAATCTGCTGGAAACCTCTTACTGCACTTAGTAAAGAAAGCCATTCTATTGAGATTAAGCATTCATTTATCTGGAGGGGGAGAGCATCCAAGTTAGTAAAGTTAGCTGGCAGAGACTAAAGGGAAATGTTCCTGAGCTCTGCATAGACCCAACTTCCTGCCTGTGTGCACACAGAGCTAGTGTCTATTTTTTTTCCAGCAAAATATTAGCAGGATCACAGCTTTAGTTTGCAATGAATATTGGACTTCCCATTTTATCAGTATAGTGAACTCTTGGGTCAGGTAGGCACCTTCTCCACAATTTACAATCTTAACTAAGAGGCTGAAGTGGCTTTCTTAAAGGTCACACAGCCAATATGCATCAGACAATGAACTTACACACAGGGCCACATCTCCATTATTTAACACCTGCTATATGCCAAAGGCTGTACTAGACACTTGGAGATGCAAAGATTGATAGGACAAGGGACCTGGTCTCAAGGAACTTACAATCTAATGAAGGGAAAGGTAAATATACAAATAACCAAGATGCAAAGAAGCATGAATTAATGCAAAGGAGAGGTTCAGGCAAAGTACAAGAAGAAATTTTCACCTTAGAGACAAGAAGTGGATGGAAGCCAGAAGGCTTCATGGAGGAAATGGCACCTGAGTTAGGGTCATAGTAATAGAGATTTAAAGTAGGAAGGGACTTTGGAGGCCACCTCGTACCATTCCTTCATTTAACAGGTCAGGACACTGAGCCCTAAAGAGGTGACTTGCCCAAGGTCACACAAGTAAATAAGTAGCAGAGCCAAGATTTTAAACCAGTTCCTTTGTCTGACTTTAAATTCAAGATTCTTCCCATTGAGCCTCAAAAGAAAGAAGGAAAATCAGAAGATGGAGATGAGGAGCAGAAACATTAATTTCAGGTGGGAGGGGGTCTATATGAGCAAATACATGGCCATGGAAGAGGCAGGATAAAAATAAGGGATGTATTACAGAAAGGAACAGAAGCGATTTGGCTAAAGGGCTATAGACCACCTGGGCAGAAAGAAGAAATAGCTGAGGACTTCATGAAACAGATCATAAACCTGGATGAAGGGATGATGTAGGAGTAATGGGAGAGTACAGTCCAGTTTGGTTAGCTCATAGCTTATATAATATGAGATAAGATGGGCCTGGGGGAAAAAACAGTAACTTGAGCTTGGCATTTTCTGAGTTTAAGGAACATCCAGTTATAGGAAGCTAAAAGCAAATTCTCTCTGTTCCCTCTTATCGCCTACAAGAGGCAACCTAACAAGCAATCCTGGAAAAGCTAAGCAGGGAGTGCTGAAAAGGCAAGTTAATTTCCCTATGAGTAAATTCAAGAGTTAACAAACACACACAAAGGGAAACAACAGAGATCAACTAATCTAGCCCCCTCATCTTACAGATGAAGAAAGAGACACAGAGGGAGTGAAATGATTTGCCCAATGTGACCTAGCTTAGTAAGTGGCAAGGACAGGATCCCAAACCAGCTTTGCTGATGTCAAGTCTAGTGGTCTCCCCATCATATTATACTGCTTCCTTTATAAGCCAGGATGGTAAAGAAGAGAGTGAAACTTCTGTGAAAGAGATATGGTAAAATGAAGGCTCATAGGAAGAAGAGCAGAGTGAGGGTGGTTAGCAATTCTCTACTCAGGGACCCGGGGACAGTTATTTGTCAGATTGATAACAACAATGAAGTCTGTTGTCTTCTCAGGGCATATGCCCAAATTATATCAGAATTTCCCAAGAATCATGAAAACCTGATAACAAATATAAAGAGGTCTGTTGTCTTCTTGGGACACATATCCAATACATAATGAAAACCTTCTAAGACTTACCAAAAAAGATGACAATTACCCACTTCTGTGATTCACATGAGCACAAATTATTCTGCTAGAAGGAACCTGATAATATTGTCAAAGATTACAGTGTCTTGGACAAGAACCTAAAGACCACAGGGGAACGGGCTCTGTTTTCCTTACTTTTACTCACTGAAAGAAAGAAAGTGTGTGTGTGTATTATAATCAAATGATATAACATGTGAAAGCACTTTATGTATTGCAGTGATGTACAAATATAAAGCATATGATAATAAAAACAATACAGAAGAAAATGAATTTAGAAAGTTAATAGCTGGCTAACAAGACAGTAATTTAAAATTGGGTTTGGATATCTGGATTGTAGCTTAAATATAGGGATGACAGACTCTTGACCAGGGATGGAGGCAACATAGCAAAGTTTAGTAATAAAATGATTGTTGGGTATCTTGAAAATCTAATTTAAAAAATATTTAAGGATGAAGAAAGAAAAATGCTTATGTATACTCATGAAGCTGGACACCATGATATACAGCTACACAAAGGAAGAACAGATGAAATTCCCAGAATTTCATAGGCTATAAAATCCAAGAATGGGGCCAATAGTAAAACTCATGGTTTCAAATGACTATACAGAAATGTCTAAAGTTTAGGCAATAAGCAAAATGAACTACTAAAGGTCCTAATACAAGAAGGTAAATTTAATCTCATAGGTATCACTGAGAATTGGTGGGATGAAACTCATGATTGGAAGATAACTGGATGGATATACCTAATTCAGAAGGAACAGTGTAGATAAAAAGCAGAGAGGAAAGCATTTGAAGCATCTGTATTAAACATATATACATATATATATATATATATATATATATATATATATATATATATATATATATCTTCAATTGCTGAAACACAGGAACCAGATGACAGAGAGTATGGTGCAGAGCATTTGGGTAAGGATCAGTGGAAGGAGGAACAGAAACTATTTTATTATTGGATTATTGCGTAGACCACCTGGACCAAAAGAAGAAATAGATGAGGAGTTTATGAAACAGTTCATGAGCTTGGCACAGGGAGATAATATAAGAGTAATGGGAGAACTCAATTGTGAAAACACCTGATGGATGGTTTTCTCTGCCAAAAGAAAAATGGTCAGTGATTTCTTGATTTGTTCTTAGGATAATTTCATCCTTCAAAAGTCAGAGGAACTAACAAGGGGAAATATTGTACTAGATTTGATTTTTCTTTACCAGGAAGAAACTGGTTGCAAGGCAGAAAGGATGGGATGCCCAGAGTAGGGGATGTGTCCACTTCCTCCTAGACTCTATAACAGAGAAGAGGAAATTGGGCATAATCTGAGATGCACCACAGATTTTGGGAAAGTAGATTTCAAAGAGGAAGGTGAGGTAGGTTACCATGGACTAACATTCTAGCACAGAAGGGAAGGGTAAATGCAAGGATAAATTTCTCTAGATACAAAAAAGAAGAAAAAAATATTCCTATTAGATGGGGAAGATGGTAGTTTTCCAAAGAGACTAATAGGGATGCTCACACAAATGTTTAAGGAAACGAGATATAAAGAAATATAAAAGCTTGGAATAATTATGCATTGTTCTGACCGAACTTCTGCTGTAATCATCACCATTTAATCTAATCCTGTTTTTCATCTCTCAGGCTCAGAAGAAAGTGGAGTTCAACTCAGCCTGTTCTTTGATTCAGTAGCATGAAGTTCATATACCCCTCCAGCTATGACTCTGACACTCACTTTAGCATGAGCGCTTGAAGACGAACAGCTTCCCTTGACTCTTATAATCACATTGGTAAGACCATCTACAGGAGATGAAAAAAAGCCTCTTGTAAGAGTAAATACTTGAGTTGTGTGCCTTAAAGGGAGTTAGAGCTCCCAAGAGACAGATGTGAACAAACAGAACATTTCAAGTATTTGGAATGGAATGGAATGGAAATGGACTTCCATGTATGAGGAAGAGCAGGTAGACCAGCATCTATAGTGGGTCTGCCTTTTCCTGAACATAAGCTCTATAATTTTAACTATTCTATCTCCTTCCTCTTTGGTTTTAGTTACTGTGTCACCTAGTTATAACTAGACACACTCCCAATCATAGAAAATTTGCAAGGTTGTTTTCTGGTTTCTAGCTCCTAGAAGAAAGTAAAATTCCCTGGGATCTGGAATGAACAGGGCCTAGGGTTATATCCTAAGATAAGCAAAGCAACTAAAGAAGGAAAATTTCCTCCCTTTGAGCTGTTTGACTAGCGATTAATTTATCTGAGTTTTAGAGCTTATAAAGAGAGGAATTCAGCAGAACTGGACAGTTGATGGATTTTTATTATATTACTGAGTCTTTAAAATACAATTATCTATTGGTCATGATATAAAAATTACTGAAATACAGTTTTGTTAATTGATTTACTAATTGATTTATATTTATGAGTGTGTATGTATTCTATCAATATAAATAATTTACTTGATTTGTATAGTCTGTGAATCAAATGCTTTTTTAATCTTTTCATGGATGTATTACTTGTGTCCCTGGGAGCCTTGAACAACAAACTGTTGCCCACACACAGATAATGGCACAGGCTATACAGGGTTGGTACTTGGAATGATAGAAAACTTACTAAGGTAAAAAAAAAAAGGTTGCCTAGCAACCATATTCTTAGCCAATGAAAGTAAAATGTCAAACATCCAAACTCTCTGACTGGTCAAACAAGTGAGCAAACAGGCTGGGTTTTTTCACCCTTTCATTGCTGTTGCCATTGAAGAAAAAGGAAAGACTTACTTAGGGGAAAACTGCCTCAGGATGAAGTAGAAGTTTGTAGTGAATCAGTTAAAAGAAGGTATGTAAATCAGCAACCTGTGGGGAGAGGTCATATAGGGGATAAAGCACTAGACTGAAGTTCAAATCCTGTGACTTCCTATATACCATCAGTTGAACTCTCTGACTCTCTCACCTGTTAAATCAGAGGATAGTAATGTCTGCTGTATCGATATCATAGGATTGTTGCTATGATCAAATGATATAACATATGCAAAACTACTTTGTGTTTTGTTGTTCAGTTAGTTCACTCACGTCTGACTCTGTGGCTCCATTTGGTGTTTTCTTGGCAAAGATACAGGAGCAGTTTGCTATTTCCTTCTCCAGTTCATTTTACAGGTGAGGAAACTGAGGAAAACAGGGTTAAGTGACTTGCCCAAGGTCATACAGCTACCGAGTTTCCCCGATAATAAGACACTGTCTTATAAATTTTTTGGATGGAAAAACACCAGAGGGCTTATTTTCAGGGGAGGGCTTATTTTAATGAACATTGACAGCAATTTTAATAAACAGGTAAATGTGAACAAAAAAATGTACCTTTATTCAATAAGCAAATCATTGGGGAAGAACAGGATGATGCGCTCACTGCTGCAGCTCTGATTGGATGCAGCTCGGAGCGCAGCATGCGTTTCACAGAGGGGGGGGACGGTGCATACAGAGGGTACCGTAATGTAGCGTGTAGCGCAGGGGATCACCTTCACTACAGTAGCAATCTCAATAGGGCTTATTTTCGGGGGAGGGCTTATTTTAGAGGAATCTTACACAGTAAGGGGAGGGCTTATTTTCGGGATAGGTCTTATTACCGGGGAAACACGGTAGGAAGTGTCTGAGGATACATTTTCGTTTAGGTCCAGTGCTATATTCACTGTCCTATTTAGCTGCGCCCACTTTGTATATTACAAAGTGATAAAAAGTAAGATTGAGAAGAATAATAAACAATTACAATAATAGTGGGGGTCTGATTTTAACAAACTGTTCCCATTTGAATTACAAGATAGAATTTTTTTCTTATAAGAGTTTCATGTCCTTGATCTTTCCCCAGACTACTTAGGAGAGAACAAATTTCAAAGCTTTTATTTTCTCCAGTGGAAGAATACTGCACATTTGCTTTAGACTACATTTATATGTAATTTATGTGTGCATATGATACAGACATTTAGATTTATCTAAACGTGTTTCTAGAAATCAGTTAATATCAGTATGATTATCCCTACTTTGTGACTATCTAGGATAGAACTGTGTAGGTTGAACATGTTCAATAAATTTCTACTGATTAATTGATGAATTGCCTGATATAAAGGACCAAGATTTTCAGGTAGAGTGGCATTTGCCCTCAGGTGTCTGGTTTGATCCTGATTGGGAAGAATTTTGTCTTTCCGTACATATTATGAAAGTCAGCCTAGAACCATTTGGCTGTCAACTGGTTGGATGTCAACCGTCTCAATTGGCTGTCTTTCCTTCTTTTGTTATATAAATTCTGTCTGATCTCAAATTATAAAATTAGAGTTTGGTTAGTAGACACACCATGTGGTACCATTATAGAGTAGGACATAGTCATTAAATGTCTAAATAGGTCAAGGAAATAAGGAGAATACTTATATAGAACAATTCAATTTAATGAGTATTTTTTTCAGCACCTATCTTATGGGTACAAAATATTGCTTGAGGCACTGGAGATACAAAGATTACTAAGAAAAATCCATAGTCCATTCCCTCCAGGAACTTATAATAGAGTAAGGGAGATGCCATAAATACAAATACTCATAATAAAAGAGTAATATAAATTCACATAAGGGGTAAAAACAGAGTAATACTAAAGATTAACAGAAGAAGAAAACATTTCCAACTAGAATGATCCAGGAAGGGTTTTTGGAAGAGGTAGCAACTGGGTCAAGCCTTGAAAGAAGGGGAAGAAATATTTTTTAGCCTGGGAGAACCTTTCTCAGTTTACCAAGATTTTTACATTTATGCACTTATATACTTATCAACTGAGAGGTACCACAGAGTAAAAGATACTGAGATGACATCACATTCAACAGGATGTGGGTTCAAGTTTCACTTCTGACAATTACAATGTGACACTTTTTAGACTCTCAGTAGCAGAGCAGATCTCAAGCTGCCATGCTTAAGAGTTTCCTGCATCAAATAAATCCTACTTCTTGTCCTCTTTTCCTCTCTTAAAAAAAC
The DNA here is from genome assembly GCF_028583685.1 of Petaurus breviceps papuanus. Taxonomy (NCBI): domain Eukaryota; kingdom Metazoa; phylum Chordata; class Mammalia; order Diprotodontia; family Petauridae; genus Petaurus; species Petaurus breviceps. The sequence continues at coordinate 18,205,587 of NW_027185876.1, forward strand.
CCTTATCAACTTAGATAAAAAGAGGGAGCCAGGATAAGAGATCACACCACCAACTGAATGAAGCCCAAAATCTAAAAAGTCTCTGATGCTAAAACATATCTTGAGGGTTTCTTTACATGTCTGTCATCTATGGGTGAATTCCTTGCATATATACATGTATATAGATACACATATATACATACATATATGGTCAATGAAACTATATGCATATTAATTATCAATAACTGGGCAATAATTACTTGAATTTCCATAATTTCTGTGTTCGATATGCTATTTGATCCCACATGATTGTGAACTTGAGAACTGAAACCATGGTGATCATTTTTTACTGTAAGCTCCAGGAAGTCAAAGGACTAAGCACTTGTTGAATTGAATTCTCTGCTCAAAATGAGTATGCAAAGAGTCATTACTCTAAAGACAAAAACTCCACAGTTTCCAGCCAAACATTATTTTATGAGCTAGTGGTCAAGCAATATGCCAAGAGAGCGGCAAAGGGAAGATTCTGTGGCTCTCGCTGTGTAATACTAACCATGCCCTTCTTTATGCATTACATGTTTATAAGTTACATGATGGATGAACAGAGCCCCTTTGCAGTGGACAGAGGTTGGGGGAGGGGAGAGAGAAATGATTCACTTTCTACCTCCCTCTCCCACAGTGGAAACCTATAATGATAGCAGTGATAAGACAAGAAGAAGGATTGACACTCTGACTTCCATCATTGTTGGCCTATTCAAAAGTTCAAGAAGTTGTCATTTCACTATTTGATCATACTCTATCTATCCATTGATGTCAATGGCATGTCTTGGTGAATAAGTTTTCAATGAGTTCCACTGCCAAAAATAAAATAAATATATGTAAATTATCTACCTATACACATATGTGTGTATATGTACACACACACATAAGTATGTATATACCGTGTTTCCCCGATAATAAGACACTGTCTTATTATTTTTTTTGACAGAAAAACACCAGAGGGCTTATTTTCAGGGGAGGGCTTATTTTAATGAACATTGACAGCAATTTTAATAAACAGGTAAATGTGAACAAAAAAATGTACCTTTATTCAATAAGCAAATCACTGGGGAAGAACAGGATGACGCGCTCACTGCTGCAGCTCTGATTGGATGTAGCTCGGAGCGCGGCATGGGTTTCACGGGGGGGGGCTCAATAGGCCTTATTTTCGGGGGAGGGCTTATTTTAGAGGAATCTTACACAGTAAGGGGAGGGCTTATTTTCAGGATAGGTCTTATTATCGGGGAAACACGGTATACTCTTCAGAAAGTTTCCTATATCACAGTCCCTATTCCTATTTACCAACAAAGTTGTTGAAAAGCTTACATCATTTAATAGATAAGACTTGTTTGTAATTAGCTCATGGTTTGTTTGGTTTTTTACAGATGATATTTCTACTACAAAGCCTTAGGTATAGTAGGGATCCAACACATTTTCAGTTCAACAAATAATTATTAAGCACTTATTAGGCGTTGGAGTTTGAAAGACAAAAATGAGAATTCTGTGAATTCCTGTCTTTAAGGATATTCAACTGGGAGGAAACAACATGTACACTATATACAAAATAAAGTAACTAAGGTGACCAAACTGGATGGAACATTGGATTGTAGTTAGGAATGCCTGATTTCAAATATTGCCTCAGACACTTACTAGCTGTGCAACCATAAGCAAGTCACTTAAATTCTGTTTGCCTCAGTTTCCTTAACTATAAAATTGAATAACATTGAATAATAGTGCCTCCCTCCCAGGGCTGTTGTAAAGATAAAATGAGATAATATTTTGAAAGGGCTTAGTACAATGACTGGCACATAGTAAGCAGCAATAAATGCTTGTTTCCTTTCTTCTTTCTTTACTTCCTTCTTTCCCTCCCTCCCTGCTTCCTTTCTTCCTTCCTTCCCTCATTTCTTCCTTCCCTTATTCCTTCTCTTTTTCCCTTTCTTCTTTCCTTTTTCCTCTTCCTTCTTTTCTTCTTTCCTTCCTGGTGAGTTGAGCACTAATAATTGGGGGAATGAAGAAAAGCTTCTTGTAAGGGTAAACACTTGAGTTGTGTGCCTTAAAGGGAGTTAGAGTTCCCAAGAGACAGATGTGAAGAAACAGAACATTTCAGGCATTAGGGATAGAATGGAATGGTATTGGACTTCCATGTATGAGGAAGAGAAGGTAGACCAGCATCTATAATGTGTCTGCCTTTTCCTGAACATAAGTTCTATAAAAAGAAAGAAACATGGCTTATCCATTTGCTTAATAAATTTCACCAAGGACATCGGATCCTCTTACATAAAGGCATTCCTCACTTTAAGAAAAAACCATATTTTTAAGAAGATTTATTAAATCAGAGGTCCCTATGCTATTTGTGAAGAGTAGTCTGAGATCATCAGCATGGGGCAAGGCAGGGAGAAAGAGTTGTGGGCAAGCAGTGACAGGAAAAATCTTTGAGTGGGGGAGAAGGACCAAAAGCCATCTCTACTCTTGTTCCTGCTGAGAGTCCTGGCAACATCAGAGACAGGAATATGACAGCTAGGGGATAGTGACAGTGTCAGCTCCCTTGGCTATCTGCCAGAAAAGGCTTTGAGATCAAAGGGGACTCCCTGGTTATTTAAATTAGAAAATAATTCTTCATTTTGCATAATGACACTGTAGGGATTCTTTAAATAATAAAGTTCTCTGATGAAGATCAGTGTGATCTAATGGGAAAAGCCCTGACCTAGGAGTCAGGAGACCTGCTGTTAGCTAGCTAGTTGTTTGATCTTGGAGCAAATCAGCTCAGCTCCCTGAGCCTTGGGTTACTCATCTAGAAAATGAAAGATGAAGGAGCTGGACTATCTCTAAGGCCCCTTCGTAGATCCAATATTCTGAGTCAGCTATTTGACAGGAACATAGAAATGCAAAGCTGAAGTGTTAACAGTTGTTGCCAACTGAAGCTCAACTTAAAATAAAAATAAAGTATCTATGAAATTAACATTTAAGAGAAAGGAAAATATGGTTCAATTAACAGAACCCCCATTAAGGAACATTTCTGCTATAGAAAGAAAGGAAATAAGCATTTATTGGGTATCTACTATGTTACAGACACTAAGTGAAGCATTTTACAAATATCATTTGTTCCCCCACAACAACCTGAGATGTAGGTGCTATTATTATCCCCATTTTACAGTAAAAGAAAATGAGGAAAATGGAGATTAAGTGACTTGCCCAGGGTCACACATCTAGTAAGTGTCTGTGGTTAGATTTGAACTCAGGCTGCCTGACTTCAGACCCAGTACTTTATCCACTATACCACCTAGTTAAAGTTGGATAAATTTTCAAATCTGTTGTTGCTTTTTAAAATCTTCCTGCTAAGGCTAGCCCATCACCTTCTAACCAAATCATTTTATTCATATCCTAAAGGATAGATTCCCACAGTGGGGGATACCACCCCCTAAGGGGTGCTTGAACAATCTAGGGGAGTGGTGGTAGGTTCTGGTGCAATTGGGGGGAGGGCACAGGGCTGTTGAATAAAAATAAGGGGGCCATGGAAGCATAAGAAAAGAAGAAAACTTTGAAAAATTGTTCATACATGTTTAATCTATTGTGTAACAGAGTTAAAGTCGTAGTGATTATGTTATTTCCTAAATAAAAACACAAAATTCAAGTTTTAACCTATCAGTGGTCATCTGACAACAGGTGTTAACAAGAAAGTCTTGGCAGGCAAGCACATTCCACATTGTCAGGAAGTCCAGCATGTATCGAGAGGAGTATGTTCATGTAATGACTTGTTTACAATCCGATACTATAAGGTTACATGACATGATATTGTATCATCAAAATTTCAATGCAGGAAAAAAAAACACAAATTTACAATGCGGTATTAAATTTTAAATGTGTCATTTTTTTAAAAATGTTTTATATTTTTTTAATTATACAAATTTGAAAAAAAAAACTATTAAAGGGTTAAAGAAACTAGATTTCCAGGGGGTGCTGAGTAATTTTTTTTAAAGGGGGTGGCAGGTCAAATAAGTCTATGATCCTCTTTCCTAGAGTTTCCACTGAGCAAAAAATAAAATATACATGAATACGCCTAAAAAAAAAAAACATCAAATGGGGGCAGCTAAGTGGCGCAGTGAATAGTGCACCAGACCTGGAGTCAGGAGGACCTAATTTTAAATCCGGCCTCAGACACTTGACACACTTACTAGCCATTTGACCTTGGGCAAGTCACTTAACCCCAATTGCCCTCCAAAAATAAATAAATAAACATCAAATGCTTAAACCAAAATAATTGTTAGTTTGTTTAATTTTGTTTCATTGTAAAGCTATGTGTTGGATGTGAGCAGGCTACAACATATAACAAATGAGGACTTCCAAAGAAGAACAGAAATAAACATTTATACAACAGAAATGGCTGGTCATATGACAAGAGCAAAGGATAAATGATGGAGCTGACTCCAATAGCCCCCTTGTCAGCAGAAATCAAGGAAGCCCTCTGGCATGTTGGGTGGATCCCCTACAGTGAACTTTTTGGAGAACATGAACTAAATTTCCATGGGATAAGCAGACTTGAATGGTTGCAGTCTGCACCAGAGGAGGGAACTCCTGAATTGTAAAGATCACAGATCCATTTAAGTATGTTGAATTAATCCACTTGGTCACCTTATCAACTAGCTTTCTATGTCTATGAACTCTGATATTTTCTCCTTTTGTGTTACAGAATATCTCCAAGTTCTTCATCTAGGGGTGTGGGAATATAATCTCTTGGGTCAGTCATCAGATAGGCAGTTGTAGGCTGTCAATTAGTCAATAAATACTTATTAAGCACCTATTATGTATCAGGCACTGTGTTTAGCACTAGGGATACAAAAAAAAAAAGGCAAAAGACAGTCCCTGCCCTCAAGGAGCTCACAATCTAATGGTAGAGATAACAAATAAATATGTTATTGTTTGTTGATCATCCTTCATTCTCAAAAAGAACCAATGACATCAGGACAGTGACATCTTGACTTGCAAGTGAATTGGATTTAAGTGAGACAGACTCTTTCCTCCAGAGTCAAGAGACTATGGTAGCAAGGCATAGCTCAGGAGGACTGGTGATGGCCCCAGATGCAGTGATCTGAATGAGAACCCAGAAAAGGAGACAGAGAGGAATTGGTCAGATAGGTAGGAAGAGAATCAGGAGAGAGTGGTGTCCTGAAATCCTAGTAAAAAAGAGAGTATCAAAGAGGAGAGGGTGATCAACAATCTGCATATGGAAAAGGCAGAATGGTCCAATGGAAAGAGTGTAGGATTTGGCATCAGGGGATTTGGATTAAAACCCTTGCCCTATAACCATCAACCTGTCTGACCATGGGCAAATTGTTTAATTTCTCAGCCTCAGTTACCTCATATGTAAAATGAGGGGTTATACTAGATAACCTCAGAGCTTCTTCTGAAACTATAGTCCTATGAAGGTCTCATTGTTCTCTCCCCTATTTTGGTGCTATATCTTGGCTCTGGAATAGCAAGCACTATGACTAACCCCATGACTATGACTAATGTAGGTAACTGTGAACATCCTACATTCACCCACCATGTTAGGCACTGTTAAGTTAACCATCTCTCCTACCTAGTCATATGTATCAACTCACCATCCCTGGGACTTCCTAGATCAAAGCTACCACTCCTTTATGTGTGCTGATTTCCTTAGAAGACTATACTCTCCTTGAATTTAGATATTGTCTCTCTTTTTCTACTTGTATTCCCAGAACTTAGCATAGCAACTGGCACATGGTGAGCACTTAATAATTGCCTTTATATTCATTGAGTCTTCAGATCTATCTACACTGCAAACTCTGCTCACCACCACACATAGGCCAGTATGATCAATGATACATCATTGTATCTGTTTCTTCTACTTACCTTCTCTAAACATCCTGACCAGCTTCAGTCTTAGAAGCAAAGGGGCAGAGAAAAGGGCTGCTATAATTGGCCTTCAAATCTATCTTGGCATACTTGTTTTTGGCATACTTGGCATGCTTAGAGTACTCCCAGAGAATTTTTCATCCATGCTATAAATTCCCACTTGTGCTTCTCCCCCTCTTTCTCTTCCTTTCCTCCTTCCTTTTCTCTTCCTCCTCCTCCTCCTCCTCTTCCTCCACAGGTATACTCCATTATCCCTACCAAAATCAGTGGGCTGAACCAAGGTTTGGGATCTTAGCTATAAATTCTTCTATCCTGGGCCTGACCATTACAGACCAGGTAGTCTTCAGAAAGAACATATAAATATCATATATTTGTGTGTATACACACATACACACACACACATATATACACACAGAGACATGTAACATAGGTATATGTATAGTCTCTGTGGATATCTATACATATGTACATATAAATATGTGTGTATATACATATATTCTGTGTGTGTGTGGTTTATTGGTTGTTGCCCTTTGTGGTCAAAGAAGACCACAATGACATCACTACGTTGGAGTCAAGGTACAGAGTGTTTGACTGTGACTGATCAGATCAATATGAGCTTGGAAGGCTCTTTCACAGGTTGGGAACAAGTAGTCCATATGAACATTGAAGTGGAGATGTCTCTAAATTTGTGTATCTCTTCTTTCTTTCGAGCTACTACAATTCTGCTTTGCTCATAGAGCACAGCACCTTCTTTGATATGGGCGTGCCAAGCTGGGTCATCCCATGCCAGTGTCTCCCACATCTCACAATCAGTTCCAAAGCTCTTCAGAAAGACCTGGAGAGTATACTTGTATTGCTTCTTCTGACTTCCATGTGAGCTCTTGCCTTATATAAGTTACTAGTAAAATAATCTTTTAGGCAAATGTATGCTTGGCATCTGAACAATGTTGTTAGCCTATCAGACTTATAATCGCTACAATAGAATTTCAGTGCTTGGTCGTTTAGCTCAAGAAAGGAACTCAGTGTTTAATATCGTATCTTATCTTATTAGATGGTTTTCAGAATCTTCTTATGACAATTCAAATGGAAACAATCCAGTTTCCTGGCATGGCATTGGTAGACTATCCAGGTTGCACAGGCATACAACAACGAAGTCAACACAACAGCTCTGTATGCCTTCAGTTTGGAAATCAATCTAATACCTCTTCTCTTCCATGGTTTCTTTCGAAGTTTCCTGAATACTGAGTTAGCTCTGGCAATGTGTGCATAGACCTCATCTTCTACGTTGGCATCCCTGGAAAGTACCCTGCCAAGGTAAGTGAACTTATTGTCCACAGTATTTGAAACTTCTCCATTTGATGTAACTGATTGCTTGAAGTATGGATGGTGTAGTGCTAGCTGATGTGTGTGTCACTTTCTCTCATTTTGCTTTGTTTTTCTCAACTTCAAAATTCCCACTTGTGCTTCTCTCTCTCTTTCTCTTCCTTTCCTCCTTCCTTTTCTCTTCTTCCTCCTCCTCCTCTTCCTCCACAGGTATACTCCATTATCCCTACCAAAACCAGTGGGATGAACAAAGGTTTGGGAAAGGTGGCACAAACTTCCTTCCAGGATCATTGGGGAAAAGAGTCCCCCAAATCTGAAGATGATAACCTTCTTGAAATCAATAGGGCAGGTTCCCCAAGTGACTCCCCAATTCAATGGAAAAGGAAGCATTGATTTGGAAAATGGGAATCTGGGCTTGAATACTATTTCTGCTATTTGCTATATGTGTGTCTTTGAACATGTCACTTAGCCTCTCTAGGTCTTGGTTTCCTTTTTGTAAAAAAAAAAAAAAGTCAGACCAAATGATCTCCAAGGTCCGTTTTATCTCTGAATCTCTGAGCCTGTGATTTCAAGATTCCCTCAGCACAATTCCTTCCCTTATTTATTGTTTACTTATCCATCTCCTATAGAGATTGAAAATGGTATAAAACATAGATTATACTGGGTATATTCCTTAATCAAAGCTTATAAATTGGCTTTTTATGTAAACTGTAATCATGCAATCATGATCAATTCCCAATCTGGGACCTACACACAAAAAGCCTCTCTGCTTCACTCCTTGCAGAAAGAGGGGATATTTCTTCATTGAATCAGGGTGAGCAGAGTCAGAGCCTCCTAGATCACAAGGCCCATGAATTAACTTTCTCTTTCCAAGGTAGCCTTCTGTTAACCTCTCTCAGACTCAGTTTCCCATCTCTATGCCTTTGCACACATGGGATACACATACACACATGTGCATTGTGTGGGTCAAGCCACGGTCTGCTGCCTAGAACGCCCCCCCTTCTCATCTGGTCCTCTTAGAATCTCTGGTTTTGTTCAAAGTTCAGTTTGAATTACTTACATGAGGCCTTTTTCCTGCCAATGTAGTACTACCAACAAATAAATTGTGTCTCTTTCATACATCTTTATTTATATGTGCACATGTTGTCTTCCCTTATAGAATGCAAACACCTTCGTGGGCATGGACTGTTTCATTTTGGACTTTCGTCAACCTTAGCATAGGGCCTAGCGATTAATAAATGCTTGTTGATTGACATATCAAATATATATAACAAAAACCTGCAGCCCCTTCAATGTAGATTTGTTTCAAGGCTCTGGTGATATAATGTATGTGAAATGCTTTGCCAACCTAAAGTGCACATAGATACCAATTACTACGACTTATTATTGGCCAAAAAGTTTCCAAGAAGGTAGTAACTTGGATTCGTAGAAGGAGTATACATTTGAAAGTTCCATGAGTCCCTAAAATAACAGCTTCATTCACTATCCCTAACCTTTATTGTGTTATTATTGATGCTATTACTGTTGTCTGTATAGCCAAGTGACCTAGACATGGCTCTCTCTCTATGAAGAGCCTGTGCCTTCATATTCACACCGTCCGATTATTTTGACTGATTGTGTGTTGGAACGATTGGCCTCTGTCAGCGACCTGGAAAGTCAGGTATAAATAAGGAGATTTACTAAAGGACTAGGCTGAGGTCTGTGGCCCTCTCAGTATTTCTGGGTGCAAAAACAAGTGAAGATAACTAAGGTTTCCTCCTGTTTCCTGGAATATCCCTATAATCACTCGCTGGAGCCTCAGAGGAAGCCTCCCCTTCCTCTTAATCTTCTCTCCACCCCGGGTATTATGCAATTGCTTAAGGGGCTAACAGGGATTTTTCTTTATCATTGTCTCATAGACAGGCTCTAAGACTGGAGGCAGAGACTGTCTCACCCTGGGACAATAATTCTTCAGCTAAGCAGCTGCCAAGTTCAGAGGATGACCAGGAGACAGGCAGATAGGTTTCCTGTTGCCTCTAACATGCACTAAAGTGGAATGATTTGAGCTGGGAACAGCTCAGTGAGACCCTCTCTACCTGAGGCAACCAGACTGAGTGTTTTACCTTAACTAATAGATCAGTACTTGCTTGGATCTAATGACTGATTATTTTTTTCACTACTGAATTGACTGGTAGTTTTGGACAATTGCAAACCTGATCCCATTTACAAATCCCAAATGTTATTTCCAGAGTGCTGATGATTCCCTAGAGAACCTGCAATGAGTCATGGTAGTCTGAAGTGCCTGGATTTTGCCAATCTATAAAATAGGGGGAAATAAATCACAGCTCATTTCATATGTGCAGAGCAGAGCAATTTGTTAGCAACAAGGGATTGAGGCTATGGAGAAACTCTAATCTAGTCCTGGCATTCCCGTCATTCATCCCTCCGTGTTTTCCCCAAACCCAGGACCAGTGCACATCACTCTGACGCTAAGCACCTGTATCTGAAATACTCAAGCCCTGTGCTTTGGCTCAAATTTCCAGTTTTATTCAAATACAATTGAGAAGAATCAACAGGACTACCCCAAAACCTCATTGTTCTTCTTCCCTGAGTCTGAGAGGAAAATATTTCACAGTTTAGGTAACTGTCTCCCTGGACTTCCTCTCCCATTCACCCCCATTATATCTATGGCCCCTTTCCTCTTCCCCATCCACATTTTGGCATGTTGTCAACAGTGTGTAAATTTCTGCTTTTTACCAAATGAAACCTAATCAGACCAAACACTGGGTAATCTCCCAATCACCAAGTAAATTCCATGTTTATGAGACTGTTTTTATTATCTTAACAGCAATTACATTTGTTCTTCACAGTGATCTTGGTTTCATGTTTATAAAGCAATATTTATAATTAATTTACATATATTTATTTGAAAAGTTTGGACATAGTGAAAAGATCACTGGCTCTGTGGTCAGAAGACTTTGGTTCAAATTCTGCAGTAGACATCACCTTTGTGACTTTGGACAAGTCATTTCTCTTGTCTGGGACTGCTTCCTCATTTTTTTTTTAAATGAGAGGGTTGGGTTAAATGACCTGCAAGGTTCTGGCCTGCTCTATACATGCATCTAGAGTCTAGATCTATTAGCCTATGATTCTATGTATATATTTCATCTAGACCTACACATTTTTTTAAAGCAATTGGGGTTAAGTAACTTGCTCAAGGTTACATGGCCAGGTGTTTCTGGGTGGGTGCTAAGTGTCTGAGCCCGGATTCAATCCCCAGGTCATCCTGACACTGGGGCCAGTGCTCTTACTGACTGTGCTACCTGGCCACCCCTAGACCTACACATTTACAGGTCTGAGGAAGTGCCTGTGTGGAAATTTTCTCCATCAAACCAACAACCGAAGACCTGCCTGGGACACTGAGAGGTTAAGTCACTTTCTCATGATCACAAAACTAGTATGTGACAGCCATCAGAGTTGAACATAGGTCTTTCTTATTCCCATTTACATAATATTACTCTCTGGAAAACATAATTTTGATGATTTTAACTTTATATAACAGTAACATAACCCTGATGATTCAAGCTCTTCCTTGGAAGGGCTCTGCCACTAACTAGCTTTGTGACCTTGGAGAAGTCATTAACTTCTATCCTCTCACTTGAAAAATGAAATGATCTCTCTTTAAGATAAAAAGAATCTCTAAAAATTTAGAATCTAAGAAAAAGAGCCTCCTGAATTCAATTTGATTCAATACAATAATCATTTATTAGGCACCCACTATGTGCAAAGCATTGTGCTGGATATTTGAATTGAGGACTATATATTACGTCACAACCTAAACCTTATTCAGATTCCCCTCATTTCTCTTTACCTTAATTTGTCCCCCTCCCCCAGTTCACCTCACACACATACACACATATCTGAATTTTCACCAAGCTTTTGACAAGATATAGGTATCGGTATAGGTATAGCTATAGATATATTTGCCTCAAAAGAGTATTGTTAGTGTTAATGAGTTACTATAAGTAAAGAACTTAAAAGGTTCTGGAAAAGAATGGTGCCACATAACTTCATTCCTTAGGCAATTGTACTCAGAGAGAAAGAAAGCAGCTATTTACAATTCTGTGTCCATGACATATGCACTGACCCTGGGGTTCAGAAGTCTTTGCACACCCAGGATCTTATTGGGGACCAGAGACAGTTTCCAACTTGCTGTATGAAGCTTGATTGGTCACCACTTAGCCTCAATCCAATCCATCCTTCATTCTTGTGCTACAGTCTTATGCTGCTCTCCTTTACTGCCCATGTACCTGACCCCTTTCTAGACTGGGTGCAGATGCACTCTGCAATATCCTAATACCTGGGAAAATGTTCTGCTTACTAAAGGTGAAAGATAAGAGGAAAAAGCCACTAATCAACATGAGTTTCTAGATCCAGATAACTCTGGTTGAATTGGCTATCTGTCCAGTGGGAAGTAAGAAGGGATTCTGCCTTCAAGACTTCAGAAAAATATCTGCCTTGGTTGGTTCAGTCCTAGCTCTCTCACTTGTAAAGTTTCACCCCTGTAAGTTCCCCCCGATCCCCCTTAATTCTAGTGCCTTCCTTACAGGTTATCTCTATTTTATCCTGTCTATATCCTATTGACATATAGCTTTTGTGGAGGGAGAGGGGGGGCTGTTGTCTCTCACTCTGCCTTGTGCTGCCTACAAGTGACACATGGCAAAGGCTCAGCTATGGCTACTACAGACTTTGTGGAACCTCATGGAACTCCAGCCACCAGCCTAGAAGTGAGAACTCTAGTCAAGCAGTCATTATTTGAACTAAATGGTTCTGCCAGAAACTCTGAGGGTCTTCTCCTCCCAGATTAATTTTTTTGCTTTTTTTTTTTGGAAGGGGAAAGCAGGGCAGTTGGGGTTAAGTGACTTGCCCAAGGTCACATGGCTAGTAAGTGTTAAGTGTCTGAGGCTGGATTTGAACTCAGGTTCTTCTGACTCCAGGGCAGGTGCTCTATTCACTGTGCCACCTAGCCACCCCCCAGGTTAATTTTTTTTTTATGAAGGCAAACTAGGCCATCTGTTGCCTCAATTCTTACCAAGCCTTTATTTAATGAATAGGCATTTCCTCAAGACAAACCATGACCTAGGAAAGATCATAGCTTAAAAAGACCCCCACTGCAACTGGGGCCATTGACAGTCATCCTGACTTATGTCTTGCCACTGGACTCTCATGCTGCCAGAGAAGAGAGTGAGGTTGATACTTTGTACAGCCCTACCTCACTTAAATCCAATTCACTTGCAAGTCAAGATATGACCCTCCTGATGTCATTGGTCCTCTTCAAGAAGGAAGGATGAACAACAGCAACAATCTGGTCTAAATACTGCCAGACAATCCATTTGGATGATTCTATCACTAAGACAACTAACTGCTTTCTAACTGAACTATCCATCCATTGTTCTTTTGTGGGAAAAGTCTTCCACAGAATACTGAAGTTTAAAAGGATCTCTCGTAATTCAATCTGCACCCAGGAAAAAAGTTAATTCCCTTCATAACATATCAGACAAGTGGTCATCCTGCCTTTTCTTAAAGAGCTCAATTGAAGGGAAGCCCACTTCCTCCTGAGGCAGCCCATTCCATTTTGGAACAGCTCTACTGCTTGGGAAGTTTTCCAGACATCGAGCCTAAATCTGACTCTCTCAGACTTTCCCCTCCTTGCTCCTAAAGCTGCCTTGTAGGGTCAAGATGAACAAGATCAATCTCTCTTCCATGTGCCAGCACTTCAGATGTTTGAGGACCTCTGTCACTGCCTCCCTAGCCCCAGCCTTCTCTTCTCCAGACTAGAACAAAAGCCCTTAGAATGCTACCAGCCTGTGTAGTATCATGCCCATGTTGCTGCCTCCTCAATAGGACAACTTAGTCAAGTTAATGCTTCCTACCAAAATAAGATTTTTACATGCATGCACACACACACATACACACTTGTGTATGGAAATTATGACAATGACAGATATAATGACATGGGGAGGGGAAAGGAGGATAGGATTGGATATTCAAGATTTTTAGGATGGGAGAGGAAAGAAATAAAATACAATGGCAAGTTATTTTTCCAGAACACCCAACACTTCAGTGTGATGGGAAGAAAATGGTACTTTTCCAGAAAACAACCCTATCATTGTTACGAAGGCTTTCCATGGCAGTTAATATTTTCAAAGTCTTTGACAATAGCTTTTCTTCCTGATAAGTGGTATAGGAGGAATGTAATCATACTTTTATTATTAACCATTCTACTTCCATGCACACTAGCTCCCACATAAATGCTCTTACTGTATTTGTAACTCATTCTCACCCATATCGGCCCCCATTAATACTCCTCTTCAACTCATCTTTTCTACACACGCCACACAATCTCAACCTCACCTATATGCAATATACAATCTCTCTCTCTCTCTCTCTCTCTCTCTCTCTCTCTCTCT